>NC_050193.1:28587677-28697677 GCF_008315115.2 Sander lucioperca | reverse complement strand
GCGCTCGCTCATTCTCAATAACACCCACATGGGTCACTTTCATAACACGGAGAGAACAAGTCGTAGGAGGGAGATGGAGAGAGCGAGAGGAGAGAGAGAGAGAGGAAGTGAGTACACTGCTGGATGGACTCGCTCTCTTCCCCGGGGACACATTTCGCACATTCAGGCACCAACATACACACAAGTGAACATACACATCCGTACTTACATGCTGACAGAACACACAAGATTGAAAAGTTACAAATGCACACACACACACAAACACTTTGAAAACTGCAGATAATGTGCAGAGAAGATGTGTAATATTCTCCCTGCCTGTAAAGGTCCACTTCACAGGTATGAGAACAGAAGTTCGCTCCCTTCTCTGTCAGTCTGTCTTTTTCCCTTTATGACTCACTCATCTGCAGACACACACACACACACACAGACACACAAACACACACAGACACACACGCACTGACGCACGGACGCACGGACGCAAGGAGACACACACACACACGCTGAAGCACGTTCTGGAGCTTTGACTCACACAGTCACAAACGCCTTATTAACTCAGTAAGACAGTCTCGTCCCACTTTACCCTGTGCTGTAGGGCTGCAGAATTTGGGGCTAAATATACTACCTGTGCAGAAGTACTGACGGGAGGGAGGCAGGTAGAGGAAGGAGAGGCATTGGGGCGGGCTATTTCAAGCAGCCATGACCCACTGTGGTAACCCACTTTCTTCCTACCTCGTTCTGTCTTTCCCTCCCCCGGTGCGCATCACGAGTGTCCACTCTGAGCCGTGTGTGTGCAAAGTGTGTTGTCCTCCTGCCCTATCTTTGTCTCGAATGTCTCCATTCTCAAGTTTCTTCGCTTCACTTTGCTCATTCTAATTCTTTCTCTGCTTTTTTTTTTTATGTTTCCACTTACCCTTAAAATCGGCTCGCTCTGCTATTATGTCAGATTTGATTTCCTACATTTCCCAAAATACCTTTTGACAGCTAACCAAGACAGAGTGCTTGCATCTGCTGCTTGCTTTATACATGTTAACAGAAAAGCGAGAGGAACTGCGATAGCACTGCTAGCTTTCCCCTTTTACTCAGAGCAAACGTGTTTCTAAATTCACAGCCGTCAGTTTAAAAATTGCTATTTGGACCTCTTCTACAATGGATTTTGTCTGTATGATTGCTGAACATCAGTGCAAAGTGATCCATCCAGACAGAACATATTGCTCTTGGATTATAAGGGCTGACCACTAAAACCTAATTTGCTCTTGATATATTTGATTGCTGAAGAGGCTCAGTCACATTTATTCATTCATCCAGTGGAAAAAAACAACAGAGCCAACAACAAAATGGACAAAGAAATGCAAAGGGACATCGTGAAAAGCTATTTCTCAGCGATGTTAAAATGTTTGCACAGTGCCCTTTAGAACTCAGGGACGGCTGTAATGTTTTCCTGCTTTGTCATATCAAATTTCTTAACAAGAATTACCCACATTTGGAAAGACTCCCAGCACAATTGCCTTCAAATGAACTGATGAGCTATTTTTATGCTTGTGTTTTTATGCTCTTTTTTTAAATTGTTTTTCACTATAAGCTATTCTTAACTATCCTGATTGAATTTGTTGGAATGTTTTTGTTGCAGCAGCACCAAACAAGACATCACCCCCTCAGGGAAAAGTCGAAGATTTAGGACAGATTTTTCCCTTAAAAGTGTGCTCCACTCATTACTGGATGGATAATGGATGTTTAAATAATGGATGCTCTTTGTCTTTCTGCTTTCTCTATTAGGTGGTGTTGAAAAACGCCCACATGGCCGTTGGCTCCTTGACCATTAATGAGGAGAGGTCGGAGGTCATCGACTTTTCCGTCCCCTTCATCGAGACGGGTATCAGCGTCATGGTGTCCCGTAGCAACGGCACCGTTTCACCCTCGGCCTTCTTAGGTGAGGAGCGCAGCAGCCAGCGGTCAGACGTTGGGGGCAGAGATGGGCTGAAGGAAGAACCTGACGGCCATGTTTTTGATATTGTGACTATGAGGCTATCATAAAGCATTTAAAGGTCCAATGTGTAGTGAATTTCTCCCGTGTAGCGTTGAGATCATATATCGCAATCAACTCTCTCGCACCACGCAGTTCAAAGTACGTATTAGATGCTACGGTAGCCTTCGCGCTTCAAAAAGCCGGTCTCTTGCTCTTTTCAATCTCCTTTTTCATTTTCTGGGCGAAGAAGAAGAAGACTCCTGTTCCTGAAATTTGGATTTTGAATACGTGTGGTCCTCCATGTTTCCTTCTTCAAACTTGCCGGGGCCGGGAAGCTATGATACCCATTAGCAGCATTAGCAGCAGCTGTGAGTTTATCATGTGACAGAGAAAACGTGAAAGGCGGAGCAGTATGTCCTGTATGTCCCTTACCGGCTAACGTATTTCAAGATGGAGCATGAATATGGAGCGTCTACCCCAGTTCATGCAAACGCAAATGTAAAATTTCAAGCCAATAGGAATACTTGGAATTGATGGTGGTGGTAAATATTCATGAAAAAGACAAGTTTGTGAACGGGCAACACAGATTCTGAGAATGAACAACTAAACATGTTACACACTGGACCTTTAATCCACACTCAGTCATGTAGGATTGTCATATTCTTAACAGGTTGCTAGGAAAGAAATCTGTTATTTTTACCTGCTGATTAGGGTTGTGCCGATGGACGATGTCATCGATCATCGTGATTGGCTGACCGACATCATGATGGAGAGCCACCACCGTGATGCCACGCCCCCCACCCTGTCAGACACACACTGATCCTAGTCTCTTCACCTAAATACATTGTTCGTCTGCTAGTTCATCACTAAATTCAATTCTGAGACTTTTTTTATGCGAGAAATCAACTAGGTAGAGCTCAAATATGGGCTGTTTTACGAAAATACATGGCTAATTGCAAATGTGGTCCGACTGTGTCGGATTTCAGAATGCTCCACAGTCTGACGTGACAGCCGGCCAGAGCCTGCTGGGGTCGCTGGCTTGCCGATTGGCCTGTCCACCTTCACAGACCCCGCTGTAAGCTGGCTGGAGCTCTATCAGGAGACTCGCGGACTAGAGGCGTTTAGTTCCCCGATCCAACACACATATCCATTATAAGATTAACTGGAACCTGTGGTTTTTCAAAGTTATAGTGCTCCACAAGTGATTGCGGGGTGTAACGTAACAAGCTCGCTGACTCACACACACGGGCCACGGCAGGCAGAGGAGAGTGAGAACAGCGTCTGACAGGGCAGAGAGACACCCTTCTCCCTTTGACAGTCTTGTAAATAAATTATAATATGTATATTAGAGCTGTCAGTCTTCCTCTATCGTAGGCGCGGATTTATGTTTTCCTCCGTGGGTGCTCACGGGCGCACGCCCTTTAAAAAAAAAGTAGTCAAAAATTGTTTGCATTTCAGAACCTTAGGAAATTGACAGCGGCCGACATGAACACACACGCCTATTAACTCGATAATAAAGCCTCTATCTTTCAACTCAGGACAGCACCACTTCTCACAAATCCAGATAGGATTGGAGATGAGAAGTTTAACTGACACGTAACCGTGATCAGCACTCACACGCTCCGCTTAGCACCAACTGCAAAGTTTAATTTTAAATGAATGTAGCCTACTGGCAGTCTGGCACACATGGATGCTCAGTATTTTCCGTGGGTGCTGCAGCTCCAGAGCGCCTTTTTTTTTTTTATTAATGGTCACTAAACCTAATTTATATGACATTAAACCTAATTTTTTTGAGTTAAAAAAAGCAGAAATTACATTACAATTATTTTGACTAATAGTCAGAGGATGTTGAGTGGATTACAGAGGGGTATATGTCAAAGTTTGATCAGGATGCTGTTTGAAACCATTTAAAACATGTTTTTCAAATGCTATAAAATTGAATAAAACACCCAAAATTCAATGAAAGTAATCATTGATTTTACCTGCGAAGAATGTTTCATGTTCCATACAACGTACATCCATGTTATTTTGGGGGATTTGGTTGAAAGAAACCCATATTTCTGATATACAAAACTAGTCAAATTGATCTCAAGGACAACACAAAGGTTGAGACCTATTCAATAACGATTTCCTCTTCCTGGTTGCCCAGAGACGGTGGCTACTTAGACCCTGATATACCTGCTTACATGTCTAGTTATTATTATTATAATGCCAGATTTTGCAAAAAAAAAGAGGTTTTACAGCCTAAACCACTCAAGGTGCAAAGTAAAATATGCAGGAAAGGTAGAAAATATGAAAAGAAATGATCTATGTTCACCATAAGGTTCGCTAAAAAAGTAGCAAAAGTCTTAAAGTGTGTAATAAAGTCGCAAACCGTCCGTCACATTTACATTGAGGCGCAACATGTGGTTTTAGGTCATTTTTGATAGTGAATTATGTATATTTTCTGGAAGTTTGTGAAATATACAAAGCCTACTCATGCCAATTTAATGCAGATTATCTGACTCTGAGACACCAGATTGCTTCCAAAGAGTCTCTGGAATGAGTAGAGCCATTGTTTGAGTTTATTTAACTGTCTTTTGGCCAGCACTCATCACAGATCCAGAGAGCTATATGGATCTTTGTCAGGTCACTTTAGGTTGACATCCATTTTTACACCTTTTGGAAGTTGAACTAAAAGTAATTTTCGTGGACACGAGTGATTAGAGCCAAGTTTTAATGCATTTGTATGATGAGGAGGCAGACTGGAATGCATGATAATATAGCTAACTGTTTGTTTATTCTCTTTTTTTTGCTCCCTGTCTCTTTGCCCTCTTAAATTTCCCACTCCTACTCCATTTCTCTGACTCTTGCTTCCTCTTCTCAATCTGGCGCTCATTTGCATATCTCTCTTGCCCTCTCCCTCCCTCGCTTCATTTTCTCTTCCTCTCTCTCTCTGCCGCCCTCGCTCTTTTCTCTCTCTTCCTCCCTCTCCTGATGTCCCTCGTCTCTTTCCCGTCTTCTGCCTTCTCACAACCCCCCCCCCCTCTTTTTATTCTCCTAATCTCTGTCCGTCCATGCTCCCTCCCTCAATCCCTCTTCTCCCTCAACTCCCTTCATCTCTCCCTCTCCTCTCTTCCCTCTCTCGCCCAGAGCCCTTCAGTGCGGATGTGTGGGTGATGATGTTCGTGATGCTGTTGCTGGTGTCAGCAATGGCTGTGTTTATATTCGAGTACTTCAGCCCTGTGGGCTACAACCGCTGTCTGGCTGACGGCAGAGGTGAGAGGCTTCTACTCAACACACAGAGTAACACACACACACACACACACACACACACACACACACACACACACACATAGACACAGGCAGGGTACCTGTTCGGGGGGGGGCTGCACTTGTTTGAGGATATAGATGTATGTGGATGCAGACATTTTCTCTTCCAGTCTTCGAGCCACGCTGCCTCCCTCATCTCTTTTCGCTCAGAACACACCAGATGGGAGGGGCACACTAAAGTTGAATTTACCAGAGAAATTATACCGTTTCAACATGTGCTACAAGTGACGTATTTCTTTGGAATTAAAGTTAGACTTCTCAGAACTCCGCAGTAAATCTGTTCAGAAATGTACAGCAATGCTGTCGAGATTACATTTATCTACATGACAACAAAGCGTTTACAATGAGTGTATCTGCCGACACATTCTTCATATTGAACATACTGTAGGCCACTCCAAGCACTGGGTTCATGGTCATCACATCAAGCTTTTGGATAAATGTTGAAAAAGTCCACACTGAGGAGAAGCACAAGATGGGTAACACTTTACTTGAAGGTATTTACATAAGAGTGACATGACACTGTCATGACACATGAACTCTAACTCTAACTCTAACCGTAACCATAACTTGTCATGACAAAAACCGAATGACACTTACTAAAAGAAGCGTTATGTCATAAACGTTTATGACTTGTTTATGTTTATGACAGTGTCATGTCACTCTTATGTAGATACCTTCAAGTAAAGTGTAACCCCAAGATGCACAAGCTTTTAAAATATTCAAAATAAACCACTGGTCTTGTGCTTTGCATGCCCCAATCTCCCACCTCAACCTCCTCCCCACGATGACTGTACACTGTGCAGCTGTCGAAGAAGTACTCAGATCCTTTACTTAAGTAAAAGTACCAAAATGTAATTACCAAAATGTAATTGAAGTAAGTAAAAGTACTCGTTTTGCAGAAAATGGCCCCTGTGACTGATATATAATTACATATTACATGATTACATTGTTAATGCTTACGCATCAATGCATAACGTCGCTGTCGGACAGAAACCTTGCATCTCCATATTTCGTCATTTGAATTTTTTTCATGAAACAATGCTTTTGGTCACCCTTTACGTCTGTCTGTTATATTATATTAACAAATAATTTACCACTGATGAGGCGATTTCGTCTGATTTTGTCTGAGGTAAATAGCTCAATAAAATATTTTCAAATTAGCCTTTTTTTTTCATTCTCTTAAAAGCAACGGTTTTGTATATACAAGGTTTTCGCCCGGCAGCGACAATAAGTATGATTTTGTAGCTGGTCGAAGTAGAGCTAGTTTGATCTCGGCCTACTATTAGATATTACTGTATATCCTGTACTGCACAGTTAGGTAGTGTAGTGGTTTACAACCGAAGGATCAGGCCCCGTCAGAAGGGCTGCAAAAGAAAAATCTGAGCGGTTGCGAGATGATTCATTGGATAGAAAAGAAGAAAGAGCATTTTTTGGGGGGGATTAAGGACTAAATCAAAAACAAATGTTGTGCATGTGAGCATGAGCCAGGCAGCAGTTACGTTTAATCAAAATCAAAAAGCAAATTATATAATGCACATTTGTAGTTGACAGGTTGTCTTTTGATAAGCAGTAAAAATCACACTTCTAACCATAGCAGATGCCTCTAATAATACTTTGTCCCTTTCTTGTGGCATCAAGCTACCATTTGCACTGATTAATTGATAAATGAAATGATAACGACTCACACACACACTCCAGTACCAGCACTCCCCGGTGTTTAGTTGCCTGTTGGGTTTAATTTTCTGGCATTTTCTAGCTTTCTATTTTTCTGACTAGCGTGTGAATGGGAGAATGGTTGGCAGCCAACTTGAAGGTCCTGCATGTGAGATTTGCACCAGCGCATGAAAGCAGTAACATAGTTTTGGCAATCGAAAACCATTGTGATGGTGGAAATCCAAATCAAGTGCTCTCTATCCTCCAAATTACAACATTCAAAGAGGGAAAAAAACACTGAAATACTTTTATCTTTGCTTGTGAAGTCAGCGAATGAGCATCCAAAGTATGCAGAGAACATTATGGCGGCGGGCAATTTGGGCCTCCGCAGAAAGAGTTTTTCGATGAGTAATGCTCCAACTACTCATTTGCGACAAACAAGCAAGCATGGGTACAGCTTTGCAGGTTAATGTGTTCCGTCTGTAACATTACCAGAGCAGATTGTTTTTGTACAAATTGTCTTACTGTGCACAAATACTGACACAAACACACTGGAGGCCGCCTCCAAATATACACCAGCCGTCCTCGCTGACCCAATGACTTCATTCTCCTCCTCTTCCTCCTCCATGCTTTTACAAAAAAAAAAAAAATCATATACAGGTGTGTCTCACTGTCTGGGTTTCAACACACCTCCAGTGCTGCTTCCTTCACACTAGACAAGTCACTTTCATGTATTTCCATACTTTCAAAATCACATGTCAGCTCTGACAGCAAGAGGCTAGCTTTGTGTTAGATCTCCCCAGCCAAAAATAAAAGAAAGGCGAAAAAAAAGCCATTGTCTTCCCACAACTCTTGCTCTGATGTGGCTATATATAGACAATGGCTATCTTTTTTTTCATTCATTGTTCATCATGTTCTGGAGGAGATGTACTCCCTCCCTAAAGCGCTGTTCTCTTCTGTGTGCCTCCTCGTTTTATCTGCTTGTAGCGCTGTGGGAGTTTGGTATCATGAAGAGTGCAGATCGAAGTTTGGACTCAAAGGATTCAACGCAATAATGTATCAATGGCCTGACTCCAGATTTGTAAAGTCTCTCTGCCCGATTCATTTAACCAACTTTCTTGCAAACTTCACAAAAAGAGATATTTGGCACTATAAAGCCAGTTTGTCCATGAACAAAAGCCCCATACAACAATGCACACCCACATGCTTGCATACACTCTGTCTCTTTCTCTCTCACACGCTCACACATACCCACACAAACATGAACCAACTGCGTATCGCAGCATAATGGCTGGAATAAACCAGTCTGCTGCCAGCTTATGGATGAGTTGGACCGACACAATTCTTAACTTAACTTAGACTTAACTAATATCTTAACTCGATACAAAGTGCTGCAGGGATGACGTATTTTTTGTAGGGCAACCAGGAAGTTAGCATCGCCCTGGTTCCCTCGACAAAAAGCCAATGGGATTCTTCCGTTGGCTTTTTGGATTGTTGCTGAAAAAAAGCTCTATGGCAAACAACAAACCTTTATGATACTTACACATTTTGTTCAGCAAGATAATCTTCACAAATGATCACCATTTTAATGATTTCCGAAGCATAAATGCAATCGACGGACGTAAAGAGCTAATGTTATACGGCTATAAAGGAACTAGACCACGGTCACATGACAATGTCCCCACCACTAAGCTGAAGGTGACGATTAATGTAACTCCTGTAGTCTCATTTAGCAACCGTCTTTTGTAAGACAGATAAAAGCTTCAAAATTCACGAGCGGGGTGTTTACTGACACATTTTATATCACACAAACGTGTAACTCTCTCAAGCTTGTGTAAACCACAGAACTTATTTCAGGCATCTAACCAAAAAACACATACAAAAAACCCACTGACTTCGAGACCAGGGATCCAGAAGTGCAAAAATGCTAACTCATCTGGGTTTTAGGACTCATTCCTGCAGCACTCTATAAGTGACATAAAATAATAAAAGTCTACAGCCATGCTAGCCTCTCTGTGAAGCTGTAGTGTACCAAATGCTGAATGCTAACATGGCAACAAGCGCACAAAGAAGTTAACATAATGATATTTAGCAAGTATGTTTGCCATGTTCATCAGCTTAGTTTAGCTTGTTAGCATGCTAATTTTAGCTAATTAGTAATAAACACAGACAGATAGACTGCTAGCATGGCTAAAACTTAACAAGGAATAGACTTCAGACCAGGGTAACTTTAATGAGATGTTGCCTTTTTTTGTGAAACAATTGTTACATACAAAACATACAACTCGCAACATGACAAAAATCCTTGAATCTGACATAGGTTATCATTTATCCTGGTCCAAAATTCCTGGACCTTATCACAGGACCAATATGTTGCCTTTTAAAAACTACTGTAACTTTTAGACCAGTACAGGAATCAAATAAATGCGGCATTCAGTTTAATTCTGCTAATCAAAATCACTGCTCAGCTGGAGACCCACCAGTAAAAGCAGACCAACTGTGTTTCCCACCCACTGGTTTAGAAACCAACGCTGATCCGTCATGTATTCTTTAACCACGGCTGTGTTTCTTTCAGAGCCTCACGGCCCATCCTTCACCATTGGTAAGGCCATCTGGCTGCTGTGGGGTCTGGTCTTTAACAACTCTGTGCCGGTGCAGAACCCCAAAGGCACCACCAGTAAGATCATGGTGTCCGTGTGGGCCTTCTTTGCTGTCATCTTCCTGGCCTCCTACACTGCCAACCTGGCTGCTTTCATGATCCAGGAGGAATATGTGGACCAGGTAACTGGTCTCTCAGACAAAAAGGTAAGATGGAAGGTTTCTGTTTGAGGCTGTGCCACCCTGTCTTCTTTTTCTCACCTTTAATTTATTTAATGCCTCCCTCTCTCTCTCTTTCTCTCTCTCTCTCTCCATGCTCCGTCTTCCACGTTTAGTTCCAGAGTCCCAACGACTTCTCTCCTCCGTTTCGGTTCGGCACTGTCCCAAACGGGAGTACGGAGAGAAACATTAGGAACAACTATCCAGAAATGCACGCCTACATGACAAAGTTTCATCAGAGAAACGTCAACGAGGCCCTGGCCTCTCTCAAGGCCGGGTAAGAAACTGCACAAAGATTTGAATAACAAAATCAAATTAAAGGATCCCATTTATATGTTTGAAACCTAAGTCCCTCTTTCCAAAATGGAAACAATCATCTAGAGATATTGAACAATGTATTTGTATTTTATGTGTATGCCTTGGCTTCAGGCATGTAAGCATCTCTTATGTCTGTAGTTTATTATATTAATTTTTTTAGCATTTTTTATTCTGTTGAATTTATTAAGGGGTTGAATTAAAATATTATTTTTTAAGGGAATCAAAAGCATGGCCGTTTCAAACGATGGTCATTATATTGTAATAGAGAGTAAAGTGTGGAGAAACTAGTTTAAAAAAGAATCAATTCTTAAGTCCCCTATTTATATCTTTCCTACTTATCTTCATGTAAACATATCGTAGCTGAATAACTCCAATAATGCTTTCGCTCCCCCTCTTCACTTTTCATCAAGTGTGCCTTTTTCGCCAGTCTGTGTGCCAGCTCCAGCCTTTGGCAAACCAAGTGGAAGTCTATTACACTTATCAGCAGCTTAGTGCTATTTAGCAGGTTAATTGGAATGTTGTAGCTGGGATGTCTGACTCCTCAGTGCTAATTAATTGTAACCTACCTCTCTCTGTCTTTCTCCCTTTCTCTCTCTCTCTTTCATTAGCAAACTAGATGCTTTCATTTACGACGCGGCCGTACTGAACTACATGGCCGGAAGGGACGAGGGCTGCAAGCTGGTGACCATTGGCAGCGGCTACATCTTTGCCACCACGGGGTACGGCATCGCCATCCAGAAGGAGTCGCTCTGGAAGAGACATGTGGACCTGGCCATCCTGCAGCTCTTTGGAGACGGTGAGACAGCCTGCTGTTTTATTCAAAGATGGTTCACAGTTTAATGCACTCAGCAAGCAGAGACTCTATCACGCATACAGCTGTGCTGATGTGATGAGTTGTATAAATAATAACTCGAAAGATGCACGAGTTAGTCACAGAGATAATGCAATATTTTCCTAGGGAAGGAACAGAACTTCTTACTAACAGCCTTGAAGCAAACATTGAAGGATAAGTCTGGCTTCATTTGTATTTTATTGACTTTGGCCACTGTTTGGCTCCGGGTTATAATAACATTGTACTCAACAAGTTAAATGGCAAGAACATGGCAGCAAGTCTGATGGGGAAAGAAACACAAGCTATGTTTCCATCCACTTGTCAATCGAATTATCTGAAGTTCGCTAAAAACATTCGAATAAAGCCGGTGAAAGTGTGTTTCCATCTGACGGCTTTAAAGCGAATAAAAACGGGCGCCTGGTTAGCTCACCTAGTAGAGCGGGAGCCCATATATAGAGGTTTACTCCTCGACACAGCGGCCGTGGGTTCGACTCCGACCTGCGGCCCTTTGCTGCATGTCATTCCCCTTCTCTCTCCCTTTTCAAGTCTAAGCTGTCCTATGCAAATAAAGGCCTAAAATGCCACACAAAAAAAATCTTAAAAAAAGCAAATAAAAGCCTGTGTCTAATAACGTCACATGCTGTTTTGCGATCAAATTGGTATATCAAATTGATTTGAGACATTTTAAGGTTTCCATTCATTTCCGCACTGAATCGCACAACATTCAAGCTGACATTTGCGAACAAAGTTTGCTAGCCAAAATAGATCACACCGTCTACAAAAGTTGTGATAGTGCTTATGTGCCAGATGATAGCAACATAGCAAGCCATAATAAGACAATAACGGCGCTATCAAAACATCGGTGTAATGATGCAGATGCACATAAATGCCAGAAAAATTGCTTATAACATATGATTGTTGAACATAATATATAATAGTGTTATATTTGTACTGGGATCGTCTGTATTTTGTGGTATTTGTCTGTGTTGTGTCTATTGTAAATTGAGTTTTTAGTGTCTGTATATTATCTGTTGTATGGTTCATGTTATTGGGCCCCCTCCGAAAAGCTTTTAGTAGCTTATTTGGGGTTCCCCATTTCACGTGGGCTACATATGATCATTGTACCTTCCGAAATTGTGTTTTAATGATACAATGATGACGAGCATAGAAAGCGGAAATTGTGTGTGTGTGTGTGTGTGTGTGTGTGTGTGTGGTAGAGAGATAAAGATAAAGATTCTGACTATGCACCTGAATTATTGGGACTAACCCCGTCTTGCACTGTAAGATCGTATGCGTGCACAGCTACAGTAAGTACTGTATAGTAGGTCACAGATGAACCAGGAAGTTGGTCTCTAAACTGTAATGGATGTTCACAATAGATACTTTTGGTGAACATTGGCAAACAATCTTGGCTGACCTGGGTTGTTTAAAACCTGCGATGTCCCAAATTCCCAGTTAACTTGGTGAGTACAATGTTATATATAATAACCAGTACGATACAATGGCCAAACCTAAAGAAATAAGATCCAAGTTGTAGGCTAATAAACATGAATTATCCTTTAAGAGCTAATTTGAGGCAATATGCTTTGAACAAATCCTGCCTCAGGCTGTGCCGTAGGGACAAATTACAGTGGCTAAGTTTACTTCTCATGTAAATTAGCGTAACATACAACATTTTGAAGAACATCTATTCTAAACTCAGGCAAAAACAGGCTTCTCAGACAGTAAGATTTTAGGGTCTTTTTGTGGTGAGTTATCGGCTCTGCAAGTCAAATGTACATGTAATCCCACTCATATATGTATATATATATATATATATATATATATATATATATATATATTAAGAACAGACAGAAAAGGTAAGGCAGTGCTGCTAGGAATATAATTTAAGATTTAGCTCCACCATAGGGGCCCTGTTCTTTATGATCCTGCTTTCCTTTTATGGGAGTCTGTCCAAGCTCTCCAGGCCTTGTTCTTTTGAAACACTTCATTCCTGTCAGCTCTAGCTGGAGCATTATGAGTCTTGCAACGAGAAGAGAATGGATGGAAATGTGTTCAAAATGTCCCTTCCTAACCCGTATAGTACATGCTTTATGGTTGCAAGCTAAAACTCTTCGTCATAAACAAGTCCAAATGTCAAACACAACAGCTGCTCGCTCAGGTTATTGACTTACACTAAACTAATTTCACAATGTCCAGTTTTGATATACAGCTTAATACAGAATGGGGAATATAATGGAAGTTGTGTGTGTGTGTGTGTGTGTGTGTGTGTGTGTGTGTGTGTGTGTGTGCTTGTGTACAGTAAGTTTGCGTGTGTGTTGCTAGTTTATTTGGGCACGGTCCAGCGTGTTGTGAGCATCCTGAACCAAGGGCCCTCCGGGGCCCACTATAGTGCGTCCCAGTTAGGGGTGCCAGCATAGCTCCCGGGGTATTTTAACACCGTGTGTGCGAGTGTGCGGGTTTGTGTGTGTGTGTGTGTGTGTGTGTGTGTGTGTGTGTGTGTGTGTGTGTGTGTGTGTGTGCGCACATGTGAATATGGGTCAGGCCTCTGAAAATGAGAGGGCCTAGAGTATGTGTGTAAGCGAGAGTGAGTGTGTGTGTGTGTGTGTGTGTGTGTGTGTGTGTGTGTGTGTATATTAGAGAAATGAAGGTAAAGATTCTGACATTTTTACCAACCTACATACAATTCAATGAGTGTTGTGTGTGTATTGTTTCTGACTTATCGATTATAAGTTTGATTATTTTTCAAACATGTAGGTAAGACTAGTGTGTGTGTGTGTGTGTGTGTGTGTGTGTGTGTTGAATATGGGTCGGCTTGCAGTAACATCCCCCTTGTGCCACTGCAGAAGCACTTATACGAGAACCAAGCGGCCCTGTCTCACCCCTCTCAGGATTTCAATGTCACTTTGCCACGCCTTCACCATCCACCACCCATCCTGGTGGCCTAGAAAGCGATCAGACTCACGTGGAGAGCCCAGTGGCCTGGAACCAGGGCTGAATGGGAGTCTGGGTAGTCTGACGCAGGCCTGAGCGAAAAAATATGTCACAGCTGTCTGAAACGGCAGTTTTGATTGGTGATTTTCTGATACACTGTTGGATGGAAAGTTTGCAGAACATGTTGAGTTCAATGCTTCTCACTCTTGAAACCAATACCAGGCATCAATGATGAAAGGTTCCCTCAGTTAAAAAAAACTATTTTAACTCCAAACTACTTTTGTTAGTACTGTCTTGTGTTCATTTTAGTTATTCAATTGTGGAAAGTGACTAAAAGTTAAGAACAGGGGAGACAGGAAAGATAACAACAGGCAATAAGGATTTTTGTGAGCTGATGAACAACAAAGCTAAGCTAAGTTCTCACTGAACTGACTATTTCATTTTGGGATTCAAGTCAAACGTCAGCTGAATTGTCCTTCTTTCAGTTGACTCTTCTAAAGTCCTTTATTTTATTCCCTTTGCGTTATTGTCCACAGAGCAAGGCACCATAAAAGTTCAAGGAATAGATCTTGGGACATACTGGTGGTGAGTTATAAGAACATTTGACACCACTCTCATGTCTCTACAGTAAATATGACACCAGTTAGCTTATCATAAGCGCAACATGGTGGGGACTTGGTTGGTACCAATGGATTCCTTTGGACATCTAGTTTCATAGGACACCAATATCTTCGCTTTATAGCCCGCTACAGACGCGTAAAGACAGTGATGTCAGCCTGAAATCGCCGGAGGCCCTGCAGGTCTAAGGTTAACACTGGTCTGTCACTTCAGGCCAATCAGCTGGCTAGGCCACCAGGAATCACCCCCGCTCCCATTGCCAGTCTGGGCCTGTTGTATCTGGACCGGGGTTCGAGTCCTGGCAGTTAACTTAGTTGATTGGTCGTGGTAACGACATACTTAACATCGCTAGAACGTCCAGCAGACAGCCAGGTAACGTCATGGATAACAGCACAATTTTTATTTAGGAACTGTTATTGGACCATAACTGGGGGTCTTGATTGGGGTCCAAACAACGTCTCCAAGTATCAATGTTTGCTGGGTTACTTCAAAGCCATTGTGTTAATGCGCTCTTGTCATACAAATGCAAATGCATGTTGTATGCCACTGTCATGTCAAAACAGCTACAAAGTGGTTGCATTTCATTCAGTCAGTTTCTCAGCAGATATAAAGTAGTAGCTGCTGTGTGATTGTGTCTGTATCTTTGTGTGTGTGTGTGTGTGTGTGTGTGTGTGTGTGTGTGTGTGTGTGTGTGTGTGTGTGTGTGTGTGGTGCCTCTATCTCTGACTTTGTATGCTGTGGAGCATTTTTGTTGATGCTCAGAGGCCAGCCAGTGCTCCGGTGCAAGAATCGTGCTGACGCGCAGCGACGACGGCTGAATGTATGATTAATTAAGCATCGCCCGTCCTGCCACAGTCGGCTTTGATAGAGAACAGCTCGTGATGAAACAGAAGGTGACCCACAAAAGAGTCCAGAAGCTCAGGGACCAGCATCAGACGCGCAGACACACACACACACACACACACACACGCACGCATACACACACACACACGCACACACATGCACAAATGCTAAAGCTTTAACATATTGTGTAGTAAACACTTAGAGACACACAATTATTTGCAGAAATTAGTGCAAAAAAGATCAATGTAATTAACACGTGACCAATGGCGTGTGTTACTCTATTCCTGTCGGTAATGAAGCCTACTGCGAAACTCAAGGCTGAATTTCACTTCTAACTCCCATGCCCCCCCCCCCCCCCGTTCCACCGTCTGCCCGCCATCTCCCTCTTCCCTTCTTCTGTTGCATCATCTCTCCATCCCTCGTGTCCTCCGATACCCATCCTGTTATTACATCATGTCCCTCCTCTCTCCTTTTATATTTTACATTCCATCTCACTTTTTTCACACCCTTATTCTTTATTTCAATTCCCGTACGAATCATAACAACACTTCTCCGCATGTCGTCATCATGCCCCCCGTCCTCTGTCTCGTCTCCTTGTCTCTCATTCTATCCATCCCTGTATCTCCCTCCTTTCCTTGCCTCCATCCCACTCCCTTCTTGTTGTTCCTCCATCAACTCTTTGCCAATCTCTCCCTCCCCTCTGTCCTTCTTCTCTTCTGCCCATCTTCCCCTTCTCCATCCAGGTGAGATGGAGGAGCTGGAGTCCCTGTGGCTGACGGGGATCTGCCACCACGAGAAGAACGAGGTGATGTCCAGTCAGCTGGATGTGGACAACATGGCCGGCGTCTTCTACATGCTCGGCGCCGCCATGGCTCTGTCGCTCATCACCTTCATCTGTGAGCACTGGTTCTACTGGCAGCTGCGCTTCTGCTTCATGGGCGTCTGCTCCGGCCAGCCCGGCTTCGTCTTCTCCATCAGCAGGGTGAGAGAGGGTGGGGAAAGGGAAGACAGGAAACTACTCAGACTTTAGAGCTGGTATCCAAAATGGTGTTAGAATGAATGAATAAACAATACATGTATCCATCTGTAAGGTAAAACACTGTTGTCAGCTTTCCATGGCTTGTACTTTTTAACTACTATTCTGATTGCCAGATTCAGATTGCCAGTAAGTTCTGTTCAGGACAGAGCCAGCATACGGGACCTGATGCATTTTTACACCAGGTGTCTTCAAGCATCAAATCAAGCAAAAGCCCAGTAGCGTCACACTTGGCTACTTGGCACACTTTCCGAATTTTGTAGTGGCCGATATGAATAAATGACGACTAGCACGCAACCTTAAATCCGAATCAGAATCAGTTTTAATGGCCAAGTTAAGTGTAAACACTGCCATGACCTGGCTCAGCAAAAACACTTAAATGACACCGAAGGGCATCACAACACAGAATTTGACTTCAGCTTTTTGTTGCTTAAATATTTAAAAAGAGATGATGCAACATTTGAAAGAACACAGTGTTCCTCTCATAAAATGAAAAGTTGCATTCATAAGCAATTAAACACACCATGGCCCCGCCCCGTTCAATACACCCACTCTGTCTGGTATGACCAAGTGTATCTTTCAGCGGCAAATTTCAGCTAATGTACAGTCAAACTGAGTCATTTGGCTGACTGTTTGACTCTTCTCTACTTGTGCTACTGTTACACTGTTTTTCAGCCATGATTCCGTAATAGTGTTAAACCCATCTGATGGCAAAAGATAAATCCGCAAGTATGAATTAAAACATCCAAACGTAATTATTGCTTTAACATATATTCTTTACTTAAAGGATAAATCCAGCGCAAAATGAGCCTAGGGGTTAATAACATGTGTACCGAGTCGACCGTTCTCTGGGATATGTTTTCATGCTAATCGAATGTGACCAGTTTTAGCGCAAACCGCTAATTAGCTTATAAAGCTAGTTGTCGGGGCACGCGAAAGTAAAAAGAAATCTCTATTTCTATACCACTAACAAGGGTAGCAATCACCACACTTAACTTAACGGTAGCATAATGAGGGTCCCTACATGTAAACCCAAGCATTGAGAACTTTGTAAGTGTACAAACAGTTTATTAAAAAGATAGTTTATAAAGACAGTACCGTTCACGTATACAGGCAGGCGCCATCTTGGGAAAACAGTCATGACGAATGCCGTGCTTGAGCTATGTTACTGGTTACACGGCGTTCGTCATTCAACTGGTCATGACTGTTAAATGGGACGGAAGGGGCTGAGAATGGTATGAGGAATTAAAGGATAAATACTAGTGCTGTCAAACTATTAAAATATTTAACCGCGATTAATCGCATTAATGTCATAGTTAACTCACAATTAATCGCACATTTTTATCTATTCTAAATGTCCCTAGATTTCTTTTTGTCCAATTATATTTTCTCATTTTAATGCTCTTATCAACATGGAAAAGTGGATTGGCTTGTTTTGTGCTTTTGTCGCCTGGCTTTGACGAGGGGGCGGAGAATTGGCATCAGCTGTGTGCTCGGCCATCAGTTGTGTGCTCGGCCATCAGCTGTGTGCTCGGCCATCAGCTGTGTGCTCGGCCATCAGCTGTGTGTTTGGCCATCAAGTGGTATTTCAGACTGGACGTGCTGCGATGATAGCTCAGTTCACAACGACAAAACACACAGATCACTTTGGTCTTGTCAATGGAACCATTTGGCAACTTTTTAAAAGTAAACTTTCCATTCAGAATCTTGTTGGCATCCATTTCGGCGTCTCGCGCTCACCATCCACTCAAAACGTAACGTTAGCCTACTACTCTTTGGCCGGCTCGCACGCCCAAACAAGTGTGTGCGGCGTGCCTGTTGTTCTGTTTCCGGTCTAGCTAGATCCGGTGTGGTATTGTAGTTTTTCTAACATTACTAGTTGTTGCAACAGCATGTGAAAAAAACTACAAAGTTTGCTATGCCAAAAAGAACGTTAATCTCGTGATAAACCAATTGACGCCGTTAAAATGGGTTTACGTTAACGCCGTTAATAACGCGTTTAACTGACAGCACTAATAAATACATAGAGAGACTGATATTCAAGAGTCAAAGAGGAATTCTAGCATGATATGGCAGCCAAAGTCAACAACTACCAGCTGCACTTTCTCACCAGAATTTTCTATTAAGAAAACATCCAGGTTCTAAGTCTCTAATTTACAACTGCGTCACCACCAACTCCTTCCTGTCTGTAAAGTAACCTCCATTACTTGTTTTTTTCATCCCTACATCATGTCTGTAATGTCTCTGCTTTATTCTTCCAGGCTTTAGATTTGCTAAAATTGTATATAAGCATGTAGCCAAACCAAAACTGTCACTTCCAAACAGAAATTGGGAGCTTTTTACCTTTTTGTTTAGATGGTCAGGCCTTTCTGATGTCTGTGGGGGTAAATATTTACAAAAATGTTGAGCCAAAATCAATATTTCACTCAACCAAAATCAGCCACACAACCGGAGAGGGTAGATTACTGGATCCCAGGAGACCAAAGTCACCCCCGAGGTATTTGATTTGCATTCCAATTGTTTTGACATGGCTTCGGTGTAATTCACTGCGTGCCTCTGAAGGTGAACCGCTGCAGGCAAAACCCTAAACCACGTGGCTAATTTATTGCAGAGAACACACACACACACACACACACACACACACACACACACACAAACACACACACACACACACACATTTGATACGCTGCTGTGGTGCCGGGGCAGCTTGTGCCAAGAAAGCAAAGCAAAACAACAAACCCAACATAACATTTTCCCCTCTCTGCTCTAATATTACGCTCCAGTGCCCAACTTTGATTATTTTGTATGGTGTTAATTTCACGTTGTTGCTGTCACCTTGTTTATGGTCGTGTGTTTGTGTAGAAATATCAGTTGCAAAAAATGTCAAGTTGACTTCTCATTTCCACAGACAGGCTGCTTGGTGTTGTTTTTGATTATAACATCATTATGATGTGTATGGGGACTGGATCTGAAAGCAATTATGCTCTGTAACATCCAGCGATTGCTCTCGTTTACAGAAATCACCTCTGTCTTTGCTACAATGTGACAACGTAAATGAACGCCGAGTGTCCACAATTACAGCCAGTATGATTTCAGTATGTTAAAATATTCAGGGGAAATGTTCACTGAGAGTGTTCATTTGCACATGTAGCACAGAGCACGGGCATTGCGAACAGTGGAAATTACGGTTTATTATCTTTCCACACTCGGCTACAGCTTCATATCGTTTCCTTCTCATTTACTCGAGTGTTTGCTCTCCAGCCTCAGCCATTTCTTCCTTTCGCTCCCCCCCCCCCTTTGCTCTGCCACACAGATTGATTCCGCTTTTTTAAATTTCACAGCATAATCCAATAAACTTTATTGTTATTGCCGCAATTAACATTTAAGCTTGGCAATGTAAAAAAAATGAGACTTCTGTCACGGTTGGCGTGAGTCACGTGGCTTCGGTCATGGCTTCATGGTCGGTTAGCGTTCCCTCCCTGCGAGGGGAGTTCGGCAGGGCTCTCCCCTGGCTACCTGCTCCTCCAGGTCCCACCTGCTACACTGAAACAAATTAATTATATCGATTTAAAAAGCCTCTAATGACAGTAAATGTATTAGACTCTTTTTACAGTCCTCACATCACATCACGGCTAGGTTGATTAGCATTAGGCACCATATACTTACACCACACACAGTATTAAATTATGAGCTGCAGCATGTACAATAGGCACTCTACAGTATATGCAATTTATACATAGGGGGCAGCTAGTTATTTGTTGATTTCCTGCCTCTCTGTACCAGTGTAATCACTTATAGATTTTGCTGCGATCCCCTGGTGGATTGAAAATTCTTAGGAACCCTCAGGCCACAGTTATTGCTACACACACACACACACACACACACACACACACACACACCCTGTAAATAACATATAAATAATCAGCTACTGTAGCACTGGGCTGGCAGCAATCTGCCAACTGTTACATTATATGGGCATGTGGAGTAGACAAAATCTGCTGTTGAATACATCGCAGCATTCACAAGATTTAATGCACTACAGTATTAACTTTTTGTTCTCAGTTGTGGTTGTTGTTTATGTAAGGTATTTTATTGTGTAACCTCTCAGTTGAAGCTTAGGAGGAAGTTGTAGACAAGGCAAGGCAGCTTTATTTGTATAGCACATTTCAGCAACAGGGCAATTCAAAGTGCTTTACATGAAAACAGATTAAAACATTTAAAACAGATAAAATACGAGAATAAAAGTTACAGTGCAGTATAAGAAATTAAACATTGAAGACCAGTTAAAACAGTTAAATATATAAATGCAGATACAATAGGAATTTCTACTTTATATGCTTATATAGATTGTCATACAGTGTCAACAATGCAACTTCAGTATAAGAAATGAACATTTTTAAAGAAAGGCAACCTCAAAAAGATAGGTCTTCAGCCTTGATTTAAAAGAACTGAGAGTTGCAGCAGACCTGCAGTTTTCTGGGATTTTGTTCCAGATATGTGGAGCATAAAAACTGAACGCTGCTTCCCCCTGTTTAGTTCTGACTCTGGGGACAACAAGCAGACCTGTCCCAGACGACCTGAGAGGTCTGGGTGGTTCATCCTGTAGTAGCAGATCAGAAATGTATTTTGGCCCTAAACCGTTTAGTGATTTATAAACCAGCAAAAGTATTTTGAAATCAATTCTTTGAGGCACTGGAAGCCAGTGTAGAGACTTCAGTACTGGAGTGATGTGATCCACTTTCTTGGTCTTAGTGAGGACTCGAGCAGCAGCGTTCTGAATCAGCTGCAGCTGTCTGATTGATTTTTTAGGGAGACCTGTAAAGACTCCGTTACAGTAGTCTAGTCTACTGAAGATAAAAGCATGGGCAAGTTTTTCCAAATCCTGCTGAGACATAAGTCCTTTAACCCTTGATATATTTTTAAGGTGGTAATATGCTGACTTTGTAATTATCTTAATGTGGCTGTTAAAATTCAGGTCTGAGTCCATGACTACACCAAGATTTCTGGCTTTGTCTGTTGTAATAAACATAGAGCTTTTATTTTGAAGGGAAAAACGGAAGTAGAGAAAGCGTTGTATTTTTCTGACGTTTTTGACGGTGTGGGGTTAAAATAAAGTGAGACGTGCAGTGCCGTCTTGGTTCTGACATTGGAAGCCAGTGTCTTCATTTTAGAGTCAAACAGTGAGTCTAGACAATATAAGAAACGCTCGGTTACATTTATTTGTGCGTGTGTGTGTGTGTGTATGAAAGAAAAAGCTTTAAGGGTCCCATATTATGCTCATTTTCAGGTTCATACTTGTATTTTGGGTTTCTACTAAAACATGTAACATGCTTTAATATTAAAAAAAAAACACATTGTTTTTTTTCCATACAGTCTGTCTGAATATACCTGTATTCACTCTCTGTCTGAAACACTCTGTTTTGGCGCCTGTCTCTTTAAGCGCCCCTCCCAAAAAAGCGCAGTCTGCTCTGATTGGTCAGCGTTTTGGGGTCTACAACCTCCGGACTCTTGGGAGTCTCTGCACCACCATTGCAGCCGGGAAATGACTGTAACGTCACTGTAGCGGCACCTTCTACCTATATATAGTATAGTTGTGACATCACAACCGTACAGAAGTCCTGATGGCTCGTTTAAAGGCACAGTTTCTGAATACAGGCTGTATGCATTTCTGTGTTTTGATACTTTTATCAATTTATATAGCACCTCGACCTGCTTTATAATAAAAAAAGGCATATGCAATATGGAACCTTTAAAAAAACACAAATATTTATCCTGAGCTTGCTCTCATTTACCTTAATTTCTCAATACAACCCAACCTCGCCATCAAAACCTGAAGTGGGGAAGATCCTCTAAAGATTAATGGATGGATGCTTCTGGAAAGGTCGGCCCAAAATGGGATGTTGTCATAGATAGTCATGGGAGGGAAGACGTGACAGATTTGGCAGCAGGTGGGGTGTAATCAAGACAATAAAAGAAGAAAAACAAAAGATGTGAAGTGATGACAAGTTATATAAACAGGCAGATGGATAAAGAAACACAGATGAGACAAAGAAGGACCAGATAAACATTGAAAGATGCTTCTAAGTGGGGGGAAAAACCCTGCGTGATATTTAACATTTGTCTTCCACTTCAAGATTTCCATCCAATTCCAATATATCTTAAATATAAGGAGTTCTTTTGTATTTATGTTAACCGCCTCTTGGTTTTAGCCATTGTCAAGCTTTACATACTTGGCTGTTAACAGATTGTGAAATTGACATTATCTCTAAAAGCGGAATGGGGGATGAAGGCCTTTTTGGCTGAAATGCAGGTGCTGTCCATGGAGCTAATTAATTAGCAGGAAACGAGCGTCGAGGGAAAGGAGAGCTGTGGGTCAACGAGTCAATGTTAGTGGATAAAAGGAGGAGGTTGGTAAGAGTTGTAGTTTGACAGCCAGCAGACCCGTAACCTCTTGTCCTGCCCTCTGTAGTGGTGAGCAGGTCGGAGGTCAGCTGATCATCGATCTTTAACAGTGGTCAAAAGTATCCTTTTATTTCCATAGTCATCTACAGAAATTCCGAAAAACTGAGCAAAATCATTGTTTGGAATTGATCTGATCCTTTTACCGTCCCCCATCTGTCATGCCTGGTTTGCTCTCCTCCGTACAATCGTTTTTATCTGAATATTGTATCGTACATCACTGAATGCAAATGGAGCAGTTTATCTTTTTTGTCACTTTAACGCTCGGCCGGCTTCTCCTTGGCTTGGCCTTTTTCTTCGGAGGGAATTGTGTTGCGGCGTCTAGCGCCAGTGGAACTGAGGTGTTTAATAACTGCCGGAGGATATTGTTCAGCTGAATTCTAATCACATTGATTGAAGGTATTGACAAGTGGGACCCGGGGGTTTTTTTTGCAGCCCCTTTGCCTTTATCGATCATCCACCGTGCAGCTACACTATCCTCTCTGAGTCTTCATACTGTATGCTGTCTTGCACTGTCTCACTTTATCTCACGCCAGCTAATATACTACAGGTTACCGTTTATAAATGACATCTGTTTTGACTTGTGACATATTGTGTTTATATGAGCAATGGATTGACGGCATCAGCAGAAAGAGCTGTATTCACTTTATGTCCTCTAGGTTCTAAAATGTGGGGTGGTCAGGGTGCAATGCAGCTGCAGTCTGATGTTTTTGTCAACTTAAATTACAATATTAGTGAAAAATGATGGTTACTGTAAATGTATCAAATGTCACTGTTTAATGCCTTTATTTCCCCACACAGGGCATCTACAGCTGTATCCACGGTGTGCAGATTGAGGAGAAGAGCAGCTCGGCATTGAACTCCCCATCAGCCACCATGAACAACACCCATTCCAACATTATGCGCCTCCTACGCACCGCCAAGAACATGGCCTCCCTGTCGGGGGTGAACGGCTCACCCCACAGCGCTCTGGACTTCATCCGCCGGGAATCCTCTGTTTATGACATCTCTGAACACCGGCGCAGCTTGGCGGGCCACTCCGACTGCAAGCCCCCTTACATCCCGGAAGACAACATGTTCAGCGACTACATCAGTGAGGTGGAGAGGACGTTTGGCAACCTCCACCTGAAGGACAGTAACCTGTACCAGGACCACTACCTGCACCACCACGGCTCAACACTGGGGCTCAGCGGACCGGCTCCCAACAGGCCCCACAGTCTGGGCAGCGCTAGTTCTCTGGAGGGGGGCATGTTCGACTGTGACAGTCTGGGCGGAGGGATGGCCCCTATTTTCACCACCCAGCCATGCTCAGCACTGACCCACAGGAACATGAGCAAGTTTGACCTGCTGTCTGGACAGACTCCCCCCTCAGGCCAGAGCTTTAAGGGAGGCCTGCCGGACCTGTACGGGAAGTTCTCCTTCAAAGGAGGCGCCTCAAGTTCCACGTTTATCCCTGGGCACGGCTACTGTGGAGGGAGAGGAGATGACGATGGGAATATACGCTCAGATGTCTCGGACATTTCCACGCACACAGTAACTTATGGGAACCTGGAAGGTAATGCCAAGAAGCGCAAACAATACCGCGATAGCCTGAAAAAGAGGCCAGCCTCTGCCAAGTCCAGACGGGAGCTGGACGAGATCGAGCTGGGCTACAGGAGGAAACCCTACCACATCAGCCACCACCATTACCACGGCCACCGCTCTACCTCCCCACCGCTTTTGCCCGCTGAACGGAAGAGAGGAGGAGGAGGTGGAGGAGGTAACAACGACGGGAACTCCTATCTCTTCAGAGAAAAGGAGAGCGTTCGGGATTTTTATTTGGACCAGTTTCGGCCCAAAGAGGGCGTCCCTCAGTGGGAACATGTGGACCTGACGGAGGGCCCTGGGAGTAGAGATGGAGGAGTGGCGACCTGCACCACCCTGGTTCCAGTGGATGATTTTCTTAAGGGCAAACCCAAGAAGTCAGATTCAAAGAGTGGGGGAGGATCTGGGCTGGCAGGGGGAGAGTGGGAGTGCAGGAACTGCCGGGCTAGCGGGGGAGGAGTGGGCAAGCAGATGTCCATGCATGGAGGAGTGGGTGGTGGTGTTGGGTACGGTGGTGGTATGAGCTGCGGGTCCTCTGGAGGCGGAGGAAACAGCCGCCCCAGCTCCGCGACCTGCATGCGCTGCGAGGGCTGTAAAAAGACAGGAAACCTCTACGATATCAGCGAGGACAACAACCACCTCTTGGAACAGATGGGGGGAGGGAAAGGCGGGGGAGGAGGAGGAGGCGGCATGGGCGCAGGCCCTCAGTCTCAACCTCAGGGCCAGCAGAGGAGAAAGAGTGGAGGATTGGGCAAACAACTGAGGCGGCAGCACTCGTATGACGCGTTTGTGGACCTTCAGAAAGAGGAGTCAGGTGGGATGGGAAGTCTGATAGGCCTAGGGGGGGTTGGAGGGATGAGCGGTGCGGGTATGGGAGGGATGCTGCCCCCACCCAGAAGTGTTAGCTTGAAGGAGAAAGAACGCTACATGGAGGGCTCCAGCCCCTTCGCAAACATATTTGAGCGTCACGGGGGCTCGGAGAGAGAAAGGGAAAGAGACCGGGACCCATTGTTTTACGCAGGTGAGGGCCGGAAAAGACCCGGCTCACCATTCGGCCTGTTCAGAGGCGGCGAGGGCCTCCACCGCCGCTCCATCGGAGAGAGAGACATGCGAGACCGGGACAGGTCTTTGATGGAAGGAGGAGGTGGGGGAGGGTTCTCTTTATCCAAATCTCTTTACCCCGACAGGGTAAACCAAAACCCCTTTATACCCACCTTTGGGGACGACCAGTGTCTGATGCACGGAGCCAAACAATATTACATGAAAAAGCAACAGCAGCAGCAGCAGCAGCAGCAGCAGCAACAAGTTGCCAAAAACAGCCGAAGTGACTTCAGGAGCCAGATGAGCACGACGTCATATCTGCCGGCGTCTGCCACGGCCGGGGTGATGTCCAACGTGACCCCCCGGTTCCCGAAAGAGCTCAGCCACGGTGGAATGAACCACCACGGCTCCATGCTGGGGGTGGGCCCCCCACGTCCCTTCAACGGAAGCAATGGCCATGTGTACGAGAAACTCTCCAGCATTGAGTCTGACGTGTGAGAACAAAACACAAAAAGGGGGAGGAGGACCGGACAATGGCGAGGGAGGAAGGGGGGGGGGAGGAATAGAGGCATGTACTAGTGTTGGGAGATCAGGGATGATTTTAAAAGACACTGTCCACACACTGCAACCCTAGCCCATATTGGGACAGCACGATTAGGTAAGAGAGGAGAGAACTGGAGACTGTGATATGGAGATGTAAGAAGAGTACAAAATCTTGTTTTAGCAAAAAAACTAATCTGGGTTAAAAAATCAGGACACTCTGAGGAGGTGTGGGATGTTAACCCTCTCTCAGAAACGGCCAAAGCTACTCTACTTTTATGTCCACTCACGGTCGATCAACATCCCCCCCACCTCAACATTAACACAAATGCGCTCGACTCCCCCAAGTCCATTATTTTCATCCACCGGTGACGCAGAAGTCAATGTACTCGGTTATTGTCGCAAAGAGGCGACAGCTCATCTTTTAATTTGATACTGGACGTGTGAGCCTGTTGCGATGCGACTGCCTGTCGACGCGAGAGCTCCCGCCGAGGCGCTTCTGAGGAAAAAGACTGCGAGAGCGAGCGGCCCATCTGCCCCTGTGTCACCGCAGAACGGAGACGTTGTCACGCTTACCGGAGCCACGACACAGGCGATGACTCTCTGCTTCTCTC
Organism: Sander lucioperca; assembly: GCF_008315115.2. Classification (NCBI taxonomy): domain Eukaryota; kingdom Metazoa; phylum Chordata; class Actinopteri; order Perciformes; family Percidae; genus Sander; species Sander lucioperca. The sequence goes on along the minus strand of NC_050193.1, from coordinate 28,671,113 downwards.
TCAGCCCCGGCCTGTCCATCTCCTCTCCGTCCCAACTCGTCTCTTCTCCTCCCCCACAACCCCCCTCCTCCTCATCCCCCAACGCCAAATGACCTGATCTTGTTTGCTTTGAGAAATACAATCATGAATGATAAGATATTCTTATAGAAAAAAAAAAACAGGGTATAAGAACAACAATAATATTGATAACATTGTGAATAACAAAAATGTTAGTGCTGATTATGATAACACTGCTTATGATATCACTTAAGTTTGTTTTAATTTGTTTTATGTTCAGCTGGTATGATATTTCACTAGTGTTTGAGTACCTGTGGTTGTATCCTGTCTGCCTCCCGTGGCAGCTGGAAGGTTGTTCTAAGTTCAACCAACAAGTCAGAAAGACTGAGTCCTTAACTTCTTATTTTTTTCAATGGTTTCTGTAGAATAGTCTACTTCATGCTCATACATTTATTTGCTCCTTGTGGAAAAAACAGGATCTGGAGAGACATGTTTAGAGCTGACAGATCCTTCTTTGATGTTTCAAGACGTTACAAATGAAGTGCACACACACACACATACACATACACACACACACACACACACACACACACACACTCATACTTTAAACACATGCCGATTTTGTCGGTCTGAACTTGTGTTACTGTGAACGACGCGTTTCGTCTCAAAAGCTGAAGAGATTGAGAGGAAGGACGTGCCTTAATGGTCTCCAGTGGATGTGTCCTCCGGTTCACCCGCCGTCCTCGTGCGACAGGCCTGCACCGGGATGGACCGGCATGTTTTTTTAGGCTCCTCTGTGACTCTCTTCACGTTTATTGAGCCAAAGCTGCAGTGAAAATGTACAGCAAGGCTTTGAGACACTGCAGCTGATGGTTTAGATACAAGAGGATGATGTTTTATAACTTCGTAAGAAAATGATTTCATATGTCGAATGTGGGCAGCGCTTTACGAACCAGATGTATTTTTAGGATGTCACGGATAGACCGACCGCGTCTCACTTCACAACACGGCAGCCTTTAGACCACTTCTTTTATTCAGGTTACATGATAACAGTCACCAGGCACTCACCTTTTTATTTATTTTCCCGCCTCTCACCAGTATCTCGTAGAAGGCGTTACTTATTCACTCACGTAAGCAGTCTGAGAGGCGCGCACAGAAAGCTTTGTTTGTACATTGTGTATGATAAATATATGGACTGCTGTTTATGTTGGCGAAAACACAAAATGGGTAGGAAAAATGTTGTTGCCCCGTGACAATGATGCCGATTAAAGCTTGAGCCGAGGAGGATGTCGATTTGGGACAGGCCTCTTCGACACTGACAGAGGCGTCCGGAAGGCGTCCCGAAGGCGTCCTGAAGGCAGCCATCTTGCGAACATCTTTGCGAATGGCTTTTCACTTTAACTGATGTAGATAGTCTTTATTTTTTATTTATTTATTTATTTTTTTTGCTGGAGAGGCCTCATTGTATTGCACAGGACCTTTTTACTTGGTGTAGGTTCAGGCACTTCAGTAGACATGCCTTATCATCCCATCACCATGTCCCCCCTCCCCCCAGAGCTGTCTGATGATCATATTAACTGTAAATTAATATGTACTATTAAAAGGTTTGATCTTCAGTTAGCTGGCGGCGTCAGAAGTTCAAGGGCTGCGGGAGATTGCGAAGGAGTGCTGGCCTGAGACAGGAGCTGCTGGAGTGTGTAGAGTGTGATCTTTGTCCTTGCGGACTTCTATCTTATACCCTAATCTAAATGCACCAATGTAATAGGTTGGCGTGCGTGCGTGCGTGCGTGCGTGCGTGCGTGCGTGCGTGCGTGCGTGCGTGCGTGCGTGCGTGGGTATGTGTGTGGAAGGAAGCAAATCACGATTGAATGATAACAGCTGTATTTTTTCTGATAACTATTCATAAGTTCAACAGCCTCTCCTCCTACTCCTCCCTCGCTCCACAGACAACACCATCAAAGTGAGACTGATCGAGTTAGCCTTAAATCAAACTGATCCATCCATCTATCCCCCCTCCACCCCCCACCCCCCGCCCCGCAACCCCATGACTCTCCTAATGAATAGATTGGGATCTCTGGAATTTTTATACGCACACATTTTCGAGAGTTCAGGTCAACCATTATCAGCGAGACGGTATAAGGAGAACAGGAAATGACGGGGGAATAAGAAGGAGCAGAAGAAGGGAGACTTTGGAGTGGGCATCAATCAGTGTCAGCATTTGTACGTTCAGTCTTTTCCTTGTAAATAATATATTTCAAACTCTTTTCACTTTGTACAGTCGACAGACAGACAGGATGTAACTTTCAATATGTTTTACAGCAATTTAAGAAATAAACAAAACGATAATAAAAACTGATAAAAACGAAAAAAAGTCATCGACAAAATTATGCAAAAATATACTTAAGACACAAATATTACTAATCATAAGTGATATAATTGCACCTTTTTACTTTAAGTCTCATGTTTACTTAATTATAATAGTTTACCAATCAGTATACTTATTATGTTAAGAATTATGCTTTTTTTCATATTTTCACTAAAGTGTTGGAAATCAAGGATACTTTACTGTAGGTGTAGACGTTTGGTGATAAAAAAGGGGGAAAGTTTAGTTTTAGGAGTCTTCGCTAAGTTTCCCTTGAATTGTGTTAGATTCTCTCTTTTAAGGTAAGCTCTTCTTCATGCTTTTTGAGATCAATTCAATTATCTACACATTTATGGAATACAATATTACATGTATACATAGATGATATTTGCATATAGAGGCAGTATATTGTGATCCTTCATTTTTAAGCAGCAATCCTTGTTAAAAAAACTTACGAGATATTTGTGTTTTTGTTGCCCGTTTTTTTCTTCTCACCTGGGCTCTTTAACGGTGACTGCACACAGAATTTAGAGCCATCGTCGGCCTGGCCTATCCTCTTCCCTCTCTATGCTTGGGATAGACATCACTGTGGTAAAGGAATACACACATGCATACACACACACACACACACACACACACACACACACACACACACACACACACAAATGCACGCTGGCCATTCCCCAGTGTTGACGGCGTTAATGTTGCGGAGGATTTCAGCACAATCTTGTGGGAAACCCAAGAGTGAGTGTAGTTTCATCTCATTGAGAATCCATTTGAAGCTGAAATGCATTTGTGCAACCCCTTATTATTAAAAGGTGCAACATTTGTTCTGTCACGCCTCATGTTATGTAGAGTTTTGCTTCAGGGGAATCAACTGCTGTTGCTATATTCAAGCTCGCATATTCCTAAACTGTGTTATTAGACAGAAAGCCTCGGATACTGACTTATGTTTGTGCAACTTTGTGTACTGCTTGCTTCTCAGCACGAGACTGGAAATATAATTTGTTGTGCACATATGCAATTTTGACCCCATGCAGTCAGAAATCCCCCCCCCCCCCACACACACACACACACACACACACACACACACACTCTTCTGTATGGTACTGATTCCAATAAGTCTCTATAATCTTTGCCTCAACCCTGAGAGAAGAAATTCATATCTCTTCTGTTTTTCTCCTCAACTGTTTTCATGTCTAGAGGGTTGATTGAAAAGTGAAAAATGTTTCTGTGCACGTAAACTCTGTGTAGGTTTGCATATTTTTCATACAAGCCACCACGCTCCTCCTCCCTTATTTGCAATAAAAAAAAAAAAAAAAAAACAGGATGACAGAAAAAAGCTCTTACTGTACTCGGTATGTGCTATTTCATCACTTCCTGTTTTTTTTGTTTTTTTTCCATGCATTGGAAAGGGCGAGCTAGGGCCATTTTCCAGCTGCTGGTTAGGAAGTCAAGGTGCGCCTGACACTGTGGTAAACATGCTATCATCAGGCCTTTACCACCTCCAGCTGCTCTGCTCTGCAGCCAGAGTCTTTATTTCCCTTACGGCCGAATCGGTCCCGGGCTCACTTCTCTGCACACGAGCATGCCACAACACATTTGTTCAAATGGGTCGCGTTGAGCGAAAAACACTGTGTCACATTTTTACAACACAAGAAACGGCCGTGGCAAAGTCAGCGGGGCCTGGAACATCCTGAAGGCGGAGGATGTACACATCACCTCAGCTGACGCGTGTTTTGTCTGTCAGGGATACTGACACACGGGACCACATAAGAGCGTGACGTGGTCGGCTACAGGGATCGATGTTGACCGGTTAAACTGACTCGTGAAAATGTATTTTTTGTGTGTTTTGGAGGAAAAGGTATTTGACATCGGTATTTCTATCATATTGAGTTGCTAATTGCGTTTTCACACATGCAGATAGGAAGGATTATACTGTGATGTTATATGATTGAGTTGTTGTGAAGGTCCATTTGTAATTTAGCTGCTTATAATTTTCCAGTTCACCCTAATTCATTGCAGAACTTGGTTACTCATATTTTAAAAGTTCTTTCTGTGTGTACGTGTATTAATATGTATTGATATTGCTTTATATTGATGCAACATTTTCTATTAAATTGTGTACAGTTTTGTTTGTTTAATATTGCTATTTTCCATCCTCCTCATTGGTACAGTTAAGGGATTGCTTTAGCTGATTGAAAAATGACATAAGGGGTTGCTACTAAATGTATTTCACAAGGTGAACTCACATCTTCACTGAAACTACATAGCCTGATTCAATTTACTGTGGGTTGACAAACGTGTAACATATGAATAGTATCAATTGTATACATAATGATATACATAATATTATTCTTGGCCATTCTTTTCTCTTTTTGTGGCCCTTTTCTTTGAAATAAAAAAAAAAAAACCCACATTTTTACACCATACGAACAGAAAACGACACAAAAACAAATAATTGTACAGGTTGTGTAAATACTGAATACTGCGGTGAAACATTGACCTTGTTTTTTTTTTGTATGGAAACTATCAAAGTAATCTCAATAACAAAATTAACCACGTCATGACAAAATTGCAACAAAAAAATAAATAAACATTAAGGTACTTCTAATAAGGATAATATTGATATCTACAATTATAAGTGCTCAAATAAGACTATTCTTTCTCTTTGTACATGATGAACAAAATGAAGTGTTGAGTATTAATAATAAAAAAAACTAAGTTTCACGCATTTGGCACTGAGTCTTTTTAAGCTTTTTTGTGTTTACCTCTGAATTTTGACACAGACATGCACACCTCTGCATCCTCGAATCATTTCATTTTGCTGGTGTATTTATGTGCCAAAGAAGTCCCCCCCCCCCCCCTTGCATTTTTTTTGTAGTGACACGCACTCTCTCGTAACACACACACTTGCATAATCTGAAACCCTTCGTTGAGTCCTCCTAGCCTGGTCCTACCAGACTCTGGTCCATTAGCCTGGTCCTACCAGACTCTGGTCCATTAGCCTGGTCCTACCAGACTCTGGTCCATTAGCCTGGTCCTACCAGACTCTGGTACATTAGCCTGGTCCTACCAGACTCTGGTACATTAGCCTGGTCCTACCAGACTCTGGTACATTTCATCTGTACAGAGAGTCTGGCCACTCTCCACTGACAAGTGTTAACTTCCTTGAAGGCGGGTACTCTGTTGAAGTTTAAAACTATTGGAGCCACTCTGGATCTGCCATAACCAATCGCTAACGTTTGGTCGTGACGTCAGCTTAGCATCGCTAGCGTTAGCCTTAGCCAACTCCTTCACCACTAACGGAGCGAGCTGGAAAATCAAACTGTTCCTGAACCCCGTGGGGAGGAGGGCCACAACATCATGGCCACCAACACAACTCAGCAAAGATTGTTCTTGCTCGGGCTTTAACTTCTGGATATTCTGCAGCGTTGCCACAACGGACCGAATGACTTCGCTCGCATCTTTCTCCGCCATTACGGAACTACAACTCAAACTAGCGCACGACCTCAACGTCATCGTTCTCAGCCACTCCCTCTGTTCGCTGATCGGACCGCCAAATATTTGGTCGAAGAAAACCCAAGAATATACCGCAAACCCAGACGGAGTTCTGAAGGAAAATGAAAATTGAGCCGAAGTACGTAGGATGGCGGAGCCAGGCTAGAGTCCTCCTCCCACTTTCTTGCTTTCTTTCACAGACTAAGGGCCCCTTCACACCTGAAAGTCCGCACCAAGGCCCGAACCAAACTTGATGTTTTGATACATTGTGTTAGTTTTGGTTTGGTTTAACATTGCAATTACACAAGCGAACTAAAGAACTTTACATGACATACTTGCGTCCTGTCGTCATCATCTACAGTATGTGGGCTGCGTCTTCCTATACATTGATTGGTTCGTAAACGGACGTGCGTCTTACGTCAGCGTGTTGTCAATTCGGCGAGTAGACAATACTCTTTGGCCTTGACAAGAATGAATTAACAGATGCATATCGTTGCCACTATATTGTTATTATTATAGCATTATTACCTGCAGTACCAACTAAACTCAAGGCTAGTTTTCTCATTGCTACCAAGAAAGAAGAAAACGACACATTTTTACTCGATGTCAGACCATATTTCAATTAAAAACGTAGTCTCCTCCGAACCCCATGTGCTACCGCGGCTCATTCTCTCCTGCTACGTCTTCTTGTCTCGGTTGTTTACGCGGGAATACCTGAACTTCCTGTATTTGGTCCGAACCATCCAAAAAAAATTATTTCACACTAGAAACAAACCAAGCCATGGTTGAGTTTGATCCAAACCGAGACTTTTGTTTTTGCCGACCAAATTACGGCTGTTTGGTCCGAACCGTGGTCCAGGGGAGGTTTTACACCTGTGATTTTGGTTCGGATCAAACTCATAAATTCAGAAAATCTGGACCGGTAAGTGTGAAAGGGCCCTTAAATGCATGATCTTTCTGTCACACACAAGCTCTCTCTCCCTCTCTCAGACAGGAATTCCAGGAAGAGGGGGAGAGGAGGGCCATATGGTGACTGTATGGTGGAGTGGTTGGGTCTGGGTTTGCCCCCTCAACAACCCACACTGCTGCTGGCGCTCCACACAACCCTGCTGATTCCGTCCAGCCCCCTCAGGGTTCTCTCAGGCTGCTCTCTCCTCTTTTCCCCCTACACCATCGCTGCTCCTGCTGGACCGTGCAGCACAACAGTAGTCCTGCCTGAGACCTGTTGTGTGTTCTCTCTCAAATTTAAAGCTATAGTGCGCAACTATTTTAAAAATAATGAACGTCCGTTACATTCAAGCCATTGCCAGATGAGTTGATAATTAAGCCTATTAGCTCCACAAAACTCTCTCTGTATTTCTCAGCATGGCTATGTTTACAAAACTTTGTAGTCCGGCGACATTTGCGCGCAGAAGCTCGAGTGATGCATTTAATGTCACCACTGAGAAAGGGCAACAGCAGCGCTCAGAGTTGGAGAGAAATTACATGATAATTACCTTCTCTGAAGAGTCCATCATGTTTTTGTTTTATTCTCCATGTCTTCCTTGATTTGACGGGATAAACGCTACTAGCAACTGCGTGTAGTCATTAATTAGAATTCCTCATGGGGGCGACAGAAACTACGCACTATAGCTTAAAAAAAGGTTGTCAAACTGAACTGGCACCCATTTCAGTCAATACTATAATTATTTTACATGTATTTATCTGAGAGAGATCAACAGTGAGGTGGAGTATGTCTTTCACAATGCATAATAACTGTCTTGAGGTCAGGGAAGCGGGACAGATTGAAAAATCGGGTTGATGGAAGTAAATGAAGAGAACCCTCCCCTGTCTCAGCAAGAAGGGCATTTATCTTGCAGCAGCAGTCTCTGACGCTGTTCAGTCACCAGTAGTATAATAGTGTGCTTGTACTGAGCAGGTCCCTTGTGTAATTGTATTGAAATGTATGAATAATAAGAAGGGGATACAAGCAAAACATCCAGAGAAAATCAAAGCATGTGCATTTAGCTCGGCTTCTAATGTCTGGATATACATAAGCTCTTTTTCAGCATTGTGCATTTAAAATATTTCATTTATTCTGTATAAAAACCAGCTTCTAGCCAAGTTTGAATGATGATGCTTCATGAAGATGGAAAGACATATTCAAAATGGAGGTGTGATTAGATGGCATAATGGATTCTCACATTATTAAAAACACCTCACATCCCGAAAACTGCTTATTTTTCACTGTTGAACAGCTGGGCTGTGAAGGCTGTACATTTTACATTTTTACATTTTAACAAGCAGATCTTATCCAGAGTGACTTAAAGATGCATTAAGATTTGTACTGCCCCATACTACAAAATGACCACGATATAAATTATCTACAGGGGTTGATAGGGTTGTTGAGCAATGACTCAATGATTACTTTGCCAGGTACTGAGGCTTTCGGCGCTCCCAACCTCTCACATTCTCAGCTTGTCAAAGATGGAGGATGGGTGTCCTGCGTGAGTAAACCAGCTCCACAAATGCATTTCGTGCTCAAGCAGTGTTATTTTGCACCGTGACACATCATCACTTCACTCAAACAGTTTGTGGAATTTCTGCTCTGAGAAGAATGAGATTCCTGCAGTTTTGTCAGTGTCGAAGCTCTCAGCTCTGCCACACACCTGTCAACACTTATGCAATTCCCTGATCACCGGTTACTGAAGTTAGTAGTAGTCTTGCATTGCCAGCTGTGGAGTAAGGTGTGGCTACACCACAGATACATTCTGGGATATTCTGGGTTGTTTGCATTTTTTTAAACCAATCACAATCATGGAGGGCATTAAGCTCTGGACGCAGCGACGGTGGCTCTGCGAAATAGCCTCGGCAAGGAACTTATTTGGTGGAACATTTGCATCCCGCAAAAGAAAATGTGTATCACCGTGTGTACTTCGCCGTGTGTACTTCGTCCACAGCAATCCCCCCAAAACGTCCCAGTTAGAGAGTAAATGCTGTAAACATATTCTTTGTAAATCTTTACAATCATTCCCTAAAAGAACCAAGCAGGCCTGCCTTATTGCACGATCCAAATTTAATTCAAAACTTCCCATTTTCAGTGTGTAGCTTGCTAGCTCGAAGTTTGTTGTTGTTTGCCTAAGTGAATGGAGTTTGAGAATGGCAACACATAGTCAGACAATTATCCTGGAAATGTACTTCCCTTGACCCAGACTACTGTAACGGGGTCCAAGCCCCCCGGTGCAAGTCGACCCCGGCGGACCGTGGAGTCCATGAAAGCAGAACCCAAAGCGCGATGGGGGTGAGGCAAACGTCAGGAAATAGTGCAACGCATGAGCTGCAAGGTCTGTAGTAAATTGCAATTACAAATTATCCATTTACATGCATTGAGTTATTGGCCAAAACGTGTCTAAGTTGTTGTAGCGCCCCCTAATGACTGGTTTTCGCCAAATTTGGTACAAAGCCTTGGAGCATGTAGAACAATAATCAATTACAATTAATCCTGTGCAGGGAATAAATGCATATCAAATTTATTGGCAATCCATCCAACAGTTGTTGAGCTATTTTACTCAAAATCATAAATGTGCACGAGGGAAAAAGTCAGGGGATCACCAAAGTCATTACGCCGTCGGTGCATTCTCTAGGGAACATGAATGTCTGTACAATTTTTTATGACAATCCATCCAATAGTTGTTTAGGTATTTCAGTCTGGACCAAAAACTGCTTTAACGACAGTGCTATCCCTGGAGCCATGCTACTAGCCTGACTAAAAAAGTATGGGGGTTAGAGGGAAGCTGGAAGGAGTTAAGGAAAGAGAGATTGATTGAAGTGTAGCTATAGGGGAGGAAAAAGGGTTTTCAGAAAGAGAACAAGAGCATGAGAGAGTTGCATTTAGGAGCTCAGACTCATCATTTTACCTACCTCCCAAAATAGTGAAGTTGAGATAAAGTGGCTAGACTGTCTCCCTAAGCAGACTCTCACCTGCGCTCCCCACAGACCACAGCTAGATAATAGGTTCAGAGAGCTTCAGAGACATGATAGAAAACTTTCTGACAAGGCAAACACAGTCAGACTCATGCTGGGAGTAAGGCTACATGCTGGGAGTAAGGCTACTTGCTGGACAATAGAGAGGCGAAGTCCCTCCCCTTCCGGTGGACCCCATGGGAACTTATTTTGCTAAAAAATATGTATGGTAAACGGGGAGGGACAAATATTTTTTTTATCCTGTTTGAATTGAGCCATGACTTGTGAATTTAAAAGATCATTTTGCAAATATGGAAAGTCATGGTTTGTCGTAGGTTTGTTGTAGTACCACTTAGTTTTGTGTGAATCCGCTCAGTGAACTACATCCCTCGTATCGCACAAAGTACGTCACCTTGCTTGCTAGCTCGGCTTGCTCGCTAGCTAGCTTAGCTATGTTCCACAACACGTAAAGTTATCTTACACAATGTGTTTTATCCAGTGTCTTTTTGTCAGCCGGGAAACGAAAGAACGATCAAGACTCATCGTTTGTGTGAGTAACGTTACATCCGGCGAAGTCCGTCCCCTTCCGGTGGGCCTCATGGGACCTTAATTCGGAAAAAAATATGAACAGTTAGTGAACGGGGAGAGGCAAATTATTTTTAGCTAGCCAGCTTAGCGCTGTTCCACAACACGTGTAACGTTATCCTACCTGCTGTATTTTATTCAGTGAAGTTTTATCAGCCGGAAAGCTTACAAACAAGCTAAATCCTCTGCTCGTGTGAGTAACGTTACATCTGGTACGATACACACAGACATCGTAGCTTCAGCGAGACGTCATCCATGCGACTTTGATTTGTCTGTCTAATTACGTATTTTTTTCATCTTATACTTTAACAGTTTAACAATAAACTGAGACTTTCTTGACTTATAAAATTATCTTTTAAACTGACGAACGTCATATGTGTAATTCATGGCTCAATTCAAATGGGATAAAAAAAATATTTGTCTTTCCCCATTCACCACCGTTCATATTCTTTCCGAATTAAGGTCCCTTTCTTATGTTTGCGTTGAGCAAACAGGGACGAGGAACAAGTGGATACTGTCATCTCGTTGTTTGATGTTTGATGTTGTCATATGTCAACACTTTGACTCAACATTAGGTTGTAACTTTTTGATATTAATGAATGTCTGTTACATTCAAGCCATTGCCAAATGAGTTGATACAAAGCTAATTCAGCTTTACAAAACTCTCTCTGTATTTCTCAGCATGACTGTGTTTAGAAATTGTTGTCGTCCGGCGGCTTTCGCGCTCAGAAACTTGAGTGAAGATAATGACCTCTTCTGAAGAGTCCATCATGTTTTTTTAATCCTCCATGTCCTCCTTGACCACTAGCAACTGCGTGGTGGAGGGGTGGGGGTGGTGCGTGATTACGGAAGGCTTGTGTCATGTGGATGCAACAACAGTGGTGTATTCATTACTTAGAATTCCTCATGGGGGCGACAGAACCTATGCACTATAGCTTTAACTATAGATCTTTAAACATTACAGTAATGGCTGAAAATGACAACAGAAATAAACAAGTTTGCCAATTTCCCATATCTCCGCAATTCAAATCAACTGCCAGTTGTCTACCTGGAGGTGATTTTTGTGTTAGCCACAAGTCACAGTGTGTCACGGTGGTTTGGTCTATAACTAACTAACTTAGCATCCACTCTGTATGCTAAATATCTGACCTACTCTCAGCTCTTATACCTGCACTCTGCAGCCTGCCTGTCCCCCACCCAGCTATGATGACACCCACCTCCTCATCCATCATCCCTGGAACCCCCCGCCCCCCGACTCCTAGCTCACATTAATTTTTCAGTCACACTGGCGAGCAAGACTTATTAAATTATTGATGGAGGGAGTGAGGTGTGAGGGTAAAAAGGATGACGCCTGTGAGCTAGTTCAGGCAGCCAACTCGAGCTGCACTGCGTATACACATGTGACATGCCTCACTCCCCGTATCATTTACCAAACACACCCCCTCAATTTGGCGGTCTATTTAAGCTGCACAATTTCCCTATCTCTGCCTTGTCAATGCTGCTGCTGCCCTGCACCTGTATCGCTGCCCGCTGTTAGCCCACCACCCCAGCATCCACCTGCAGGCTCCGGCCAGGGGGAAGCTACTTTATCATCACTCCCCAATATCTCATGTAAACCCATAATGCGGGGAGTGATGAGGTCGGAGTCTGGCCGCCAAACACAATGTGCTGCTGTTATAATAAACATTTCAAACGTGAGTTGTCTGACTGAAATATTAGTAAGATAGAGATTCACGTGTGAAGTTGCATACTGCACTACAGTGTGGTACTTTTGCTACTGTCAAGGATTAGCTGAATGAAATGAATTTCTTTTTTCTGGTTTGGAGAGAAACCCGACGTGTGTGCATCTGAAGGCCGAAACATTCGACAGTTCCGATTCAGCCAGTCAGAGGCAAAACCTTTCTCTCTATCTGCCTCTCACCCTCTCTGTCCGTCTGCCTCCTGGCGTTGCTTTGCCCTGTCACTCCTTCCTTTTCTCCTATCTTTCGCCTGATACTCTCTTACACAAAGACTGCTTTCCTTCCTTCTAACCTTTTTCAACCCTACTTCTCTGTCTCACCTCTCCTCTCTGTATCTCACCTCTCTCTCCAATGCCCCCTTATATTGTGCGTCAGCTTGAATTATTAGGACGGAGGGATAGGTGGTGGTGGTGGGAGGGGCAATGGGTAATAAAAGAAAGAGGGGCCGGTGAGTTATGGAGGAGAGTTCACTGTATTATGGAGAATGAGAGGGGGAGCAGGATGGAGGGAGAAGAGGGGTAAAAAGGACAGATGACAGAGGGTCTACAGCACTTCAATAAGTCCAATAAAGCAAGCTTCCACTTCAGTGATACAACTCACTCTATCCTTGAAACTTGTGACCTTAAAAGACTCATTGGTTTGCAGAATATTGCTCAGTTTTGTGTGTGTGTGTGTGTGTGTGTGTGTGTGTGTGTGTGTGTGTGTGTGTCGCACCAGTATCTACAACTCTCCCTCCTTCCTTTTTTCCTACCCTCTTCTCTTTCTACTCTTTATGAAGTACCTGCATTTAACAATTAACAGTTACCTAGCAACAGGATATGTTATGTTGAAAAAAACAGAGGGGAGATGTGTCTGAGGCAGCGATGAAATATAGAGTAGATTATTTACAGTAATATTGTTTGTTAGATACCAATAATGCATTTTGACTTAATTTCCACATTTGGTATAATGGAAGGCATGTGTGACACGTGATTCCACTCAGCTACGCAAGAAGATATTTTAGCAGAGAGAAAGAGAAGCAGGAGATTGGCAGGGCAGTTGATTCTGAGGGAGCCGGCGTGATTGAGGTCAGTAGTGGTCTATAGGTCTAAGGACATGTGGGGTGTTGTGTTTTCTTCTAACAATAAGCATTTGTTGGCAGGTCTAGGCACTAAGGCATAGCCTAAACTAAATTATTTAATTATATGTATTATATATGCTAGCTATATTCTAACCATCTTAACTTTCTGCATTCATTGGCTGTGATAAATTAAATAAATATGTAGATTTTGCCTAAATGTAGGCTTGACTAAACAAGAGCATATGCCCACAGATACACATGTGAAAATAAAATGAAAGCAATCCTACATACAGTACATACATACAGTAATCGTTACTCCAAATCTTTTATTCCTTCCACCATCAGGTTATTATATTTAGACAGTAGCCACTTTAAATAGGATCCTTATCAATAGCTTACATGATAAAGTATGCAGCAATGCCTATTTTCTTTCTTTTTTTCTTGTACTACGCTATTTGTCATATTTGTTTAACTTACCAACTTATTAGCTGTCCGACCTCTGTTTGTCTGTTTTTGGACATTTTGGATGTTGTTTCACGTGACCAATTTGCATTTCGACGTCATGAAATTAGCATCAGGGTTTTGTTTTATCGGACAAGACAGGAGGAGAGGCTGAGGAGGAAAAGGGTCAAAAGGCAAGCTGCTCGAGGCAGGGAGAGCAAGCGGGTCCAGAGATAGAGGAGCTTGAGCAAATGGAAATAGAGAGAGAGGGAGATCAAACTGATCCAGGGAGAGAGAAGGAGCAAACAGACCTAGAGAAGGAAAATGACGAAGCAACTGCAGCAACTCCTTCCAGTAATGTGCATGATTTAGGTGAACATTGTGCATTGACTGGTTGTTGACATAAGTGTAGCTCTAATACAGTAACAAAAGATGTGAGTGCAAAGATTTTGCAAACGCAGGTTACAAATACCCTGGGGGCTAAGCACCCCCTGTCTTTAAATCATAGTGACGTCCCTGGGAATCAAATAAAGTATATAAATTGTGTAGGCATTGAACATCAGCCACTCATTTCACTCACCAGCATTCATGATGTATGCAGTGTAAGGAGACTGCATGTGTTCAACACACACGATTGTGGCTCATGGGGATGGAAGCGTTTTTCATGATGCTGCATTCGAAGAGCAACCGAGTAAATACTGTAAATTGGCAAGAGTTGAGATTGTTGTTTTTTTCTGACCTCTAAATGTCATATTTTGCATTGGCAGACGTCCATCAGATCAAATGGTTACACATAGGGGCGTAGTTCTGCCAGAGTGCAACGGAACGACAACCCATCACTTCTTTTCTCTAAGTGAGGAATTAAAATATTCGCAGTTTGCGTAATCCGGTTGAAATTCATATTTTTTTAAGCGCTGGAAAATACATTCACCACCACAGTGTATGTCATGCAAGAGAGACAATAAAAACAAATGGAATGGTCAAAGTTGTCATGTTGACATTCAAGGTGTGTAGATTAAATCGCGACATCAACTCATGCATGAGCAACAAATGCAAAAAAACATTCCACCTTAAAAGTTGCAGGTAGCTGCAGCTGCAGCCTTTGAGCGGCACTGTGAATTAAATAATTTTTTCTCAGTCTATAGCTGGCTGTTAACTAGTAAAGATGAAAAGACGGCAAAACATCCTTTCATTTTATAGTTACGTTCACTAATGTATGTAAACTTTCCACCGTAGGAACAGTGGTTACATGACCTTTGAAACCAGCCACAACTTAACTGCGCGTACTTAAAGCGTAACTCTCGCCAAAATGTAACCTAGGGTCTTTTTGTGAACGTACCTGAGTCAAACTTTCGTTTAAAAGCATATTTAGGATGGAATCGCCACTTTTAAGATTTACAGTATTTCTAGTAGTAGTAGTAGTAGTATTAGTAATAGTATTCTCTATTTTTAAACCACTAAGAAGGCTCGTTACCTTCTACCCCTTCTACACAGGAGTGAACTTTAATTAATTTGTGAATTTCAGTTTGATTTGATTTTGCCTGAAGTTTGCAAATTCAGGATTAGAACTGGGTTGCAATAAGGACAATGCCTACTTTCAAGGAATAGTTTGTCATTTCGGTAAAATACACTCATTCACTTTCTTGCCTACAGTTAGATGAAAATATTAATATCACTATCGCCAGCCAGTTACAGCCGGTTAGCTTAGCTTAGCTTAGCACAGAGACAGGAAATAAGGGGACACAGCTAGCCTGGCTGTGTTTATTAAATCTGTAAAAAAAAAAAGCAAAGTTTAAGCATGACAATTTACAGGGGGTTATGTGCCAGACTATTTCTAAGCTGAGACTGGTTGGCAGGCAATCAGTATAGACTCCAGGAAGTAACTCATCCCAGCTAAGAAATAGCCTAGCACATAACTCTACGTAAAAAAAAAACAACTACAAATTTCATTTTACTTGTATTAATTAGTAAGCTTAAGAGGTGCTGGTAGGCAGATTTTGTTATCTTTGAACAGAGCCAGGCTAGCTTTTTCAACCTTTTTTTTAATTTATTCAAATATAGAAACATTCACATCATTTAAAAGGACCACACAGCATCGTTAGCATCTATTCCTCCAGAGTACTTAACCACACTTTCCTGCATTAAAGCAGTCATGTTGTTGCCCCATGTGTTAACGTTATCAAATCATCAATAACACATACTGTGAAACAATGACTTCCTGACACTTAACACAGTTTAGCACAAATTGTTACTGTTCTCAAGCACAGAATGATTCAGTGTTAACAAAGCACATGTGTGCCGACATGAGGATGAATAATCAAGATGAGACCTAATGGATTTTGAGAGATAGAGAGCTGCATGGAGATAAAGAGAGGGACAGATGGAGTGATAGGACATCAACAAGTGAGAGACAGAAGGTGAAAAGAAAGTGGCAAGGAGAATGGGTTAAAGAGTAGAGGCCAGAGAGATGGTTACCTCGGCAACAGCAGCCAGCGTTTTCTTTCTTTCTTCATCAACCCCTCCTGCGCAAATACACACACATGTTGTCTCCCTCCTTCCCTCCTTTATCTCTTCAGAGTTAAAGTTTTGCAGGCGTACATTAACTCCACGCTCTTCCTGGAACAGATTTTTTCAAAGGACGATGCATTTGTCTGATGCTGTGGCAGCACTTGGAAGCACAGGATGTACTTGGAAATGAATGGTGTAGTACAACGATGTTCAACCAATTAAATGAGTTTTGATCATATCAAATCACATAATATTATATCAGTATTAACACTTCTAGTCTACCATAAGCAGAAATAATTGTAGTAGTAGCCCAAAAACTGGTACTTATATAATCATTAGTGGTACTATTAGTGTCACTGTTACACACTGTTAAGATGCATTTTAATATTGCTCATATTTTGTTACTATAAAGATTTATATATATACAGTATGTGATCCACACAGATAAAAAATGATATTATTGCTGAACAGTGGCTCTTTGCTCTTTGAAAGAACAGTAATCACAAGATGCAGAGATCCAGTGTCTAAGGACAGAGATCCAGTGTCTAAGGTCAGTGTCGCATCACGAGGGGGGTGTGAAAGCTTGTGACTGTGAGTGACGAGCATGTGGAGGTGTGTGAAGTTGAGGCGAAGCGCTGCTGGGTCTTTGTGGTGATCACATACAGGTCCTCTTTGTTACTTCAGGTGTACTGTGTTTAGTCTATCGCGTGAAGGGCTCATTGCATGGGTAGAATCTGCTCTTAAATGTCTCCTTTAAAAAACAATCCAAGGCAGACTGTATGGTTTGTGACAAAATTGAAATGCCTTTATTTTACATGGCAATATGCATTTAAAATGACCAACACGTTGCACTAATCTGTGTGGTTCTCTATTAATGTGCAAGCCTATAGACCCACTCACAATGTTTGCTCACAGTAAATTCCAGGTAGAAAACTCCCTTACATACAATTTAATGGTGCTGAGCAAACGAGGACGAGGAACAACTGGATATACTTTCAATTAATTCATCCAAAATGAGTGTTTGATGCTTTCATATGTCAACACTTTCACTAATGCTGGGTTGGAGACATAGGCGTAATTTACAGGGCGGATGGGGGGCTACAACCCCCCCCAATAATCAAAACTGGCCAGTGCAGCCCTCCCCAAAAACCTATTATAATTTCCTTCACATAAATAAAGACATCTGCATCATAACGTGATGCAGAAAAGGCACAAATTGTTGCTGAAAAATTCACCAGAATGCAGAAAATGAATTGTTTCACATGCTCAAAATTTAAATTTTGCTCAAAGGTGGAGATCTCAACCCCCCTCAATGTTGAACCTAAAGTGACGCCCTTGGTTGGAGAGCTAATTTAACTGCTGGGCCACAGACTAAACAAAATGATGCCACCCAATCTAGCAGTCAGTCCGACCGGCGGTGACATGTTGCTGTTCCTAACGCTAGATTTGGTTCATCAAAGACGCTAGCAAGGCAACACAGGACAGAAAATAAGCACAGCAGAAACATCAGATAGGTCGGACCTCCATGTTTAACTACATATTACAGTTACAGATGAAATGACAATTGAAATCAACTGCCATGTGTCTACCCGGAAGTCATTTTTATGTTAGGGCGATGTCACAGTGATTTGGTCTGTTGGTCAAAAACAAGGAAGTGATGCCTCATCATCGTCATTGTTTTTGAAGAAGACTTGCATTTCTGAACAGATTCTGCCCATGCAATGAGCCCCTTCACGAGATGGAACATGCATTTTCTTTGTGTTCTGAATTCATGACAAACACAGAATATTATTTGCAGACTTGTTATGTGACGTGCAATTACGTGGCATCTCCAGCATACCTGTGTAAATGTATGTGACGTCTGTGTGATGCAATGTAGGATCGTACTGCATGGACATTTTTGTCTCTGTACGTGTCATGCATGCATCCCCCATGTGTGTGAAACATAGATCACCGGACAGGAGAGGACGGACCCCCAAGGAAGAGTGCAGTGATAAAGCACAGAGGCCCGTCACGAGTCACAAGGACGGAGCAGAGATGATGATGGCGCCATCAAATTTAATGGGCTACAGGAGAAGGTGGGTGAGAGTAGAAGAAGAGGGGAGGGGGGAGCTGCTGGGGGGCGGCATGAGCTGTGGAGGCAAAGCAAAGTGGACCCTCAAGACAAACAGGCTTAATCGTGGGCAATCACTCTCTTCCACTTCACATTCTGTAATATGCATGATTTGAATTATGATCCCAATATGTCGCTGAGATCCTTGGCTCCATGATTCATCAGACCCCCCCACCCAACATGACCCCCCGCTGAAACCCCTTGCATCAACTTCTTTTTTTACCTTTGCACTCTTTCAGTGCTGTTGGTTTCTAAAGCACTGGATGGCTGCTCCATTATGAAGCATCCAGACCTCTCAGGTCTGCTTTCTATCCCCAGAGTCACAACTAAACACGGAGAAGCAGTTCAGTTTTTATGCTCCACATATCTGGAACAAAGGTCTGCTGCAACTCTCTCTTCTAAATAGAGCTGCAAATATGTGTCAATTAATTGATTAGTTGTCAACTATTAAATGACTCGTCAACTAGTTTGATAATCAATTAATCGGTTTGAGTCATTTCTTATGAAAAAAAGAGTAAACATTCTGTGATTCCAGTTTTGTAAATGTGATTTTTTTCTCGTTTCTTTACTCCTCTTTGGCAGTAAAGTGAATATCTTTGAGTTGTGGACAAAACAAGACATTTTGAGGACGTCATCTTGGGCTTTTATAGACCAAAAAATTAATCGATTAATTGAGAAAATAACCGACAAAATAATCTCAAATAATTGCTAGTTGCAGCCCTAGTTCGTTTAAATCAAGACTTTCCTTTTTGATAATGCCTTTTTTAAGTAATTGTTCATTTCTTTCACTGCACTGTAACTTTTATTCTTGTATTCCCTGCCTGTCTTATTCTATTTTAGCATTTTTTATAGTCTCCTTAATTAGTTTTTTAACTGACCTTTAATGGTTTATGTAAAGCACTTTTAATTGCCTTGTTGCTGAAATGTGCTTTATAAATAAAGCTGCATTTCCTTGCTGTTCAGGATGCATATGCCTAGCCAGCCTCTCCTCCTCCTCCTCTTCCCCCTCTGCCTCTTTCACAGTCTCCCACCCTCCCTCCATCCCTCCCGGTATCCGTAGTGATTGGAGGCAGGGTTTCTGCGGTTGCTAGGAGACGAGGAGAGTGTGGCAGCCGGCCTCAGTGTGGGAGAGAGTTATGTGAGAGCGGTGATGGACATTAGCGGAGAGCCCCCCCTGCTGGTATCTGCTGGCCACTGATACCTGCACATAGGTTGAACAAGCAAAGGGATTTTCTTTAATCAGATATAGAGGTCCACTGCTATGGAATTAAGAGGTCTGAAACGTACATGTGTTGGTGACAAGACGTAGATGGTATGTGTGGTGTTTTGCATAGTGTAGCATTAAGCATGTCTTAGTTATTGTTATTCAAATATGACTTATTATAGACAAGGACAGAACTGATGTAGTGTAGGTTGTGTTTTAACCACATGCTAAACAAGCACATTCCCAGAAACTAGAAGACTGTAGGTTTCAGATAAAGCCTTATACATGCATGTTGGCCTCGCAGTTCTTCTGTTATAAGCTTTTCAATTTTGGTATGACAAATAGGCGAAAAACAAACAAAAACAGGTAGTTATGAACGAGTTAAAGAAGTTTCTCATTTCACTGTAAACCTTATGGCAGGATGCTTCTTTTGATTGTATTTATTGACTTACTCTAGGTTTGTTTTTCGGTTTGCTTTTGTCTTTTTGCTTGCTTTATGGGTTTTTTATATATACATATATTTTTGTGGTGTTGTGTTTTTTCCTGTTTGTAGTATTGATTGTTTCAATTTTGTCGAGTATTATATAATTTTTAGGTTTTTTTATATTTAGGGGAGGATTCTGAATATGCCTTTTAGGCTTCCCTTCATCTCCTGCACTGACACTGCTGTTTTCCTCTATTGTATGTTCCTCTTTTGTGCAAATAAATTAACTAAACCAA
Source organism: Sander lucioperca (assembly GCF_008315115.2). NCBI lineage: Eukaryota > Metazoa > Chordata > Actinopteri > Perciformes > Percidae > Sander > Sander lucioperca. The sequence goes on along the minus strand of NC_050193.1, from coordinate 28,650,941 downwards.
AGTAAGGGATCCCTCAGAAGTGAGTATATACTGTGTATGTATATATATATATATATATATATATATATATATATATATATATATATATATATATATATATATATATATATATATAGATAGATATAGATATATATATATCTATATATATCTGTGTGTTTGTGTGTTTAAGTAGGACAGATGATGTGTACCCTTTTATGCTATACTGGACTTGGTAAACATCACTTGTTCGATGGGAACAATCCCTCTAATGGTGGTGAACAGAGGGAACACTGATTGTTATCATGTCCCTTTGAGGAAAACACATCTTTGCATCATGGGACTCTGTTAAGGTCACAGATTTAGAGTTGGAGCTGTTGCAACTGGGCTGCATCATGCTCTTTGATCTAGAAAAGTTTCACTGAGATTGTAAAAGCGCTACCACACCGAGCAGCAATCAAAGTTCAAGATCTCTTCTCTCTGTGTCCTCAGAATTATGTTTTCAACAAATGTTTTATCAAAGCTGTGCCTTTCTACTCGTATAATACTTAATGTCCGTGGGACACTAATTGTGATATTGTAGGACACTCCAGATGGAAGGATGGAAGGAAGGATCAAAGACTGTGAAATTGTACCAAAAGCATAACTTTAGAAGCATTCACTTCAAAGGGTTTGATGAACTGGGATTTCAGACAAAATAATATGAGGGCTATTTTTTTTTATATCTTATTCAGCCTGCTGCTGTAATGCAAGGCCAGCTTCTGAGCATTAGAGCCCAGCTGCATGTTTGTTTTGTATGACTCTGACTCCATGTGGTCATCAAGGAAACTGCAAATCACTGCTGCTCTGAGGCACGTCAATCACCGTCGCTGTATGAATTGGATGCAGCGGGATGCTAATGTTGTCCAGTCTAGTATTTTGTTTTGATACTAAAAATAATTCCCACTCTCCTCATACTGTGCGGTCTTTTTCCTTCCTCTAAGCTCAGGTCCTCTACCAGAGGCCGTGGAGACTGTGGGTTCTGTGCAGTACCTTTTGTTCGCTGTTCCTAAGACTGCTCTTTTCTGGACAGAAATCTCAGATGTTGGTCCTCGAATTTGCTGGAACCTTTGTTCCAGTTTTGGGGGTTACAGCTCTGAGTGCTCTGATTCCCACTGGAACCACCGTTGCCTTCACTTTCCACATCTTTTCTAGCTCCTCTCTAAGCCCTTATTATTCCTTCTTCTTGATGTTGCTGCTGTCACTGGGGATTGCTACATCTGTCACAGCTGCCTTTTTTCTGCTGTTTTTACTGACCACCACGATCTCCGGTTGGTTAGCCATCACCATTTTATCAGGAGCAGGATCTGGGAAGTCCCACAGGATCTTAGCGATGTCATTCTCAGCCATCTTTGGAAGTGCCTCCAATTTTGACCATGGGACTTCCAGCATATACATATAAAACTCACAACATATATTAAAGCTACGTAGCATAATATCAGGAGCAAGGCCACACCTTGAACACGCCTCTTCCGGTTTTCCTATAAACACTCTCCTCTCATTCGCTCCTGCATTATGCTGCCCTCACTCCCTTCCTGTTTCTTTTTTTCCTCTCCTTTCTCCTCTCCTTTAGGTCTGTCGTGCTACGGTGGATTCCCTACCAAAGCTTCCTCACAATGCAGTGAGCAAACGGATGACTACACTTCACGTGATGACTTCACGCCTTGCATACCAATCATCATTTATTAATAAATTGTTCAAACATATCTGGTTAGATGTGTGGTCCTTGCTAGTAGAAACAAATATAACATATGTACATATAAAACCCACAAACATTTAACATAACGTAGGCCTACAGTATTTTATGAAAGGCCATTTGCTCCCCACTAGTTACTGTTCTGCTGTGGGGAGCAAGTGATTCCTACAAATGTTATCAAAGCATCAGCACTCAAAATGGAGTCAGTGTTGGTTATTATATCCACCACAGGCTTATTAAGTGGCAGAAAGAACTTTTAACTAGCGTGTCAAGGGCAATGCATTTCATTTTTGTGTGAGGGCTTACATATTCACTTTAGCTACGTAGTGCACATATTTGTTCAGATTTCTGAAAAACTGTGTAAAAATGGAAATGCAGACTGCATGTTGTACCGACAGCAGCTGGTTTGTGTTGGACTCTGTAAATGTGATGGTCTTATACTTGTGGTAGTGAGCAACTTGTTTAGTTCTCAACTTCTCATATTTATTCAAGGTTCTGTAACAATTCAGCCATTCCTGTGAGCAGATTCAGTGCTGGGACACAAACACACACACACACACACACACACACACACACACACACACACACACACACACACACACACACACACACACACACACACACACACACAGACACACACAGGCACACACACACACACACACACACACACACACACACACACACACACACACACACAACCATTAGCTACACAATGCATCACAGCCTTGAGATCTTTCCAGTAATGAAAATGCAGTGAAATAAAAGTGAAGTGTTCATATTTTTATCATTTTAAATTGAAAACCATTACCAATAGATATAAGATAATAAAACCGACATGGGCGATACTCAACTTCGATCCATCCATAAAGGAAGCTTGAGTCCTTTTGAGGCATAAAACATTGTTTTGTGCCATACTAGAATTTTATAAAATCTGTCTCAATATGTACCATACAATTTTTAAAACAAAACATATCAGCAAATTGAAAGACGGACGGCTCTGTGGACACAATTGTGTGTGTGTGTGTGTTTGTGTAAGAAAGAAAGATGTGGAGGGCATTAAGTGTGTTCAAAACCGGTTGCTTTCTTTCCAACCGTGTGCTTTGAGCCTCGTCTGTAGAAGATTTGGTGCCCTTGTCCGTGATGGAGAGAGTCTGTGTGTATCCCAGCAGGCGTTCCTGTTGATTGGATAGGCCTGGCTGGCTGACTTGCTGGCCCAGAGTATCAATGCCCTTTATCTCGCCTCTCAGCTCTTTCGCTTCGACTTAATGGCAAAATGAGCACACGACTGCTTGCAAGTGATTCATGGCTGAAGATCTGTACCGGCAAACAATTGTCTGCGTGAAAATCGCACATGTAAAAAAATCAAGTGTAGATGCGTAGCCTAAAAATTATCCACAGTTAAGGCTCTGTGATGCAGTTGCTATGGCAACCATGATAGAAATAGACGTGTATCTGCAAGGGAATGAAATGTATTGAACTGTTGTTTAGAAACTGAGAGGTTTCACTCTTGTGATTGACATGTGAGAGACTGCATGCAGATATGTGTGCTAACTGTTAAGACTGCATTTTTGTGATTGTGCACGTGTGTTATTTTCGTACGTTCACGTGGGGGTTTCTTTTTATGTACGCATGTCGTGGTGAAATGTGTGTGAGCGTGTGTGCGTGCACGTGTGACACACTGCAGTACATTAAAAGTGCAGCACCATGAATGGGGGGCATAGGGCACATCATTATGATGGTAGGAGAGTGTGATGGGTCTGCACTGCACTCAATGGCCCTGTGTGTGAGAGCAGATAAGCTCAGGCAGAGACAACACAATATATTAAATGGGAAAAGGATTCTGTTTGTAGCACCTCCATTGTTGTTCTGGCCATAATGATGTTCTGAGCTTGTCATGTCAAACATTAACCAATGGCTGGATATTATATGGTGATGATTTAAGTGTTTTTTCTTTGTGAAGAAACAACAATATAGCTGCAATGTGTGTACAATGGGTCTGCGTTTCAGCATTGTAAGAGACCATAATTAACTGAACAAGCTGCACTGCAATCTTTTTCTAATGTAGGCATACCTATTTGCTCACAAATAGTCTTGTATCTGTTATTGACTAATTCATTTCAGACATAACCTAGCATTCAGCCCTGTCTCCTCTCCATATTGCCTTTGTACCCTGGTGCCTTCATTAAGGCTACCCATAATTCATTTTCACTGGAGATGAAATAAGAACAAAGGAGCTGTGATAAAACCCTGAGCCCAGACATGCAAAATTTGCATTTGCAATATTACTGTAATCTCAGATTTTATGTTAGAAATAGGGGGGGAATCAGTGGAATAGCAAAGGCTTCAGAGAGGGAGGGGAGGTGGAGGGATGTGATGGAGAGAGATGAGGGAGGGGGTGCAGGAATATGAGTGTGTATGCATTTTCAAGGCGGTCTTTCTGTTGCAAGAAAAAAAAAACAGTAGTCTAACAGGAAAACGAGCAGGTCGAGCTACTGATGAAGGCATGCAAATGCAATTTTGTGACGGAAACGGACGTTTGAGGTCTGCATGTGTTAGTAGAGGCTTGTGAGATGGCAATGTGTTTAATTTTAGTTCGAGATAGGTGGAATCACCTAAGCGGTGTGTGAAAGAGGGAGAGAGAGGCGAGGGAACAAGAGGGGAGGGGGCGGGGGTGTATGGACCTCACTGGCTACGGGACCTACAGGCACCCCGATTGTGCTCTGCCTTCATCATTTTTGGAGGTGAGGACAAAAGAAAAAAGGGGAAATCGGAAGAAAGGCCCGGGATCTGAGTGTCGTGACGGGCCCCCCGACTTCGCCGCCGCTGGTCGGGGTTGTCTGGACTCAAAAGGGTGAGGGAAAAGCGGCGGAGCAGTCGACTCGAGACTGGGGTTTCCTGCCACAGCAGCGGGATTGTCACAAAACAGCTTTTCACTCTTCGAGGGGCCTTGTATTGCTACGTTATTCAGGTATGTATTTAGAGTGTGTTAGCTAGCCTGTCTCTGCCTCTCACTGGTGAACATTAGCTCTGTTTATTCAAGTACAGTGTCAGGCTGCGTGATGATAATTTTCTGATGCAGTACCCACACCAGTTATTTATGCTAGCTAACCCATTTACACACAGCCCCACTGAATGTCTGAGGGGGAAAACATCTGCACCTAATCACTTCTCTTTTGTAGCTAAACGCTGCCTGGCTGCCCCGTGCCTTTAGCCTGCTATAACTATCGTGTTGTGCACCTCTTCAAATGCTTGTAATAATGTAAACGCACGGTTTGCTAGGATGCTAACTAGTGGTTGTAGCTTAGCTAACTCTGCGGCTAACGTTACATCGCATATTTAATTTGCAGTAACGTTATGTGAGGTATTTACGCTATAACGCTAACCTTACAAAGCTAAAAGAGGCAGCACTACAAAGCTAATTGCAATGCGTAGACCTTGGTATTGGCTAATGTAACGTTAGCTACTATATAAGGCTCTATGGCACAAACGCCAGTGTTTGTGTTGATGACAATGTGATGAGACGACAAACCATCAGAATATAACAGAGCTGACATTTGATCATCATATGCAAAATATATTGCGTATACGGAAGTCCATGTTCGCCAATGAGATGAAAAATATCCTGTAAGTCATTATAATGAGAAGATTTATCAAAATATTGAGAAACCTTCTCAAAATAACGAGTCAGTATCTAAAAGAAAAAAAAAGAGAGATATCTCAAAATGACTAAGCTTCTCAAAATGATGAGAAACTTTCTCAAAATGATGAGAAACTTTCTCAAAATGATGAGAAACTTTCTCAACCAAAATGACTTACTATCTCAAAATGATCAGATAGTATCTCGTAATATTCAGAAACCTCAAAATAATGACTTAGTATCTCAAAATGAGAAGCTTTTTTTTAACATACTAAGTCATTATTTAGAAATACTATGTCAGTATTTTGAGAAAGTCTCTAATTATTTTGAGATACTAACTCATTATAATGACTTACAGCATATGTTTTTTTTCATCACATTGGTGGAAATGAGCTTCCATGCATATGCTTTTAACAATTAGGCAGCTATGCAATTGATTGACTCGCTGACAGACTGCATTGAGCCAGTTTTTATTAATGCTGCACTGTTTTGTGTATTGTGAATGCTTCTGCCTGGCCTTGCACAGTGAGCTGCTGTGATTAATTAGTAATCAAGGTATGCGCTAATAGACAGATGGAGATCAATAGTGTCCTTCTAACTTTTCCAATTTTACACTGCATCACCCACGAGCTTTGACCCTTAGATGCGACACTTGAACATAAACCTGTGTGAAGTATGTTTGACCCAACTACATTTAGAAGGGATGACCAGTTTGTTTTGTAGCCATCCTGGTCCTGTTTTTTTTCCCATGATTATTCAACTGCTCATCACTTTCTCCGCGGTGGAAAAAAAACAAAACATTACATTGGTCGTTCACACTAGTGATTGACAAACAAATAACCCATATACTAGTTGTAATCATTAACAGTGAGGGCTTGTTATTGTGTGGCTCGTTGTAAGTCGACACTTCTGTAACAAAAGTCAGCCAAAGTTGTGTTTGGGCCATTAACCATTTCACAATGTATTTGAGGGAGACAATAGAGGCTTGTGTCACACATGGCAATTATGTATACTGACCTCATAAAGATGGCGTCATGCCTTTCATTATCACCCATAATCATTAAAGGCCATTAAAACAAGTTAAATACACTAACGTTAATGGTCTTTGGTCTAATTTTAAAGAGGTAGGAGATTTGACTACTTCTGTCTTGGCTCCACAGGGTTGTTTGTTTACATGTGAAGTAGTGTTTGTGATTTGTCTATGTTACTTTGTTGCCTTAATTGCATGCTGCTGCTTACCCACTTTTCTCTTCAGTTTGTTATCAGTCAGATAAGACAGCGTAGGCATGTATTGTTAAAGCTCCAACCATAGTAAAGGCTGTACTTTCAGAGCATAATAAAACAGGAGTGTTAATATGAGGCCAGCAAGCCTTTTTAAGTTGAATGGACAAGTGTGTGCAACAAGGAAGTAATGTCAGTGTTTCCTCTATGCTGACCCTGCAGTGGCAGCCCGCCACGGCAAAACCTCGGCCACCACGGCACCAGAATCAGGGCAGACTCACAACACAGTTGCTGCTGCACAGACAGTTCACTAAAAAGATCCGCACACCCCCCCCACAAACCATCCCCCCAATAAACTGTCTGTACACTTACAAAGCTCTCAATGCTTCGGCCAACATGCAGGGGCCCTCACCTCGCCACCCTGGAAGTGCGGCGCCACTCCGAGCCCCGTCAGCGGCACAGAAACAGCGACCTTCCCCCACTTTACTTTACCCGCCCCCCGACGACCAGCGCCACAAGCCTCGTCAGCGGTTTGGGCTAAAACTGGTCACATTCGATTCGCATGAAAACATATCCCAGAGAATGGTCGACTCGGTACGGTGTGTTATTAACCCCTAGGTTCATTCAGGGTTCTGGTTTCCCTGTGAAGAATTTCTTGTAAAACAAATTTTGTAGACCTGTTGTAGATGTTAAGTGCCCTATAGTTCCTTAAAAAATACAGTTTTTCATGCCTCATTGTGTGTGAATAGAGGTGAATAAATATATTTGTTGTGTTGCAGCGAAGCGTCCGTTCCGTTTCATACGTAAAACATTTGGCGGGGGGGCGCGGGGCTGCCCCCACTGTTAAAAAAAAAAAAAAATCCTAAAGGATTCACTGAATGTTTACATTATTGTTGGTTTGGTAAATAAAAAAAAAATCTCTTGTGGAAAATGCTGATGTAATCTGTAATATATGATGCTATATCAGCATTTTTTCCCAGTTTTTAAGCGCAAAGGCTCCAAACTAATTTCATTAATGTTGTTCATAGTTGCATTGATACATATGTTGTAATTAACTGCCACTGAATTGTTGAAACAGAATATTAAACTAACCCCAAAAGGCTTTTTTAGTCAAGTGTAATTGTATGACCACTTTACATGTCTCTTTATAACTATTCTAAACAACAACAGCGGGAGCAAAGACATCTCACCTTTTCATTTTTGTGTGCTAACGTTTTTGATTAATCTTTTGTATTTGCAGAGTTGTGAAGGCTTCTGGTCACCTGCCCTTGGAAAAATGAACGTATCTGCATGGAAATACTGAAGAGAGAGAGAGAGAGAGAAAACAGGAGCTTGAATAGACTGAACTTGAAGTGGAATAAATGGATTACCCTCCTTTTGGAAAATTGTTGCCATGGAACTAGGTAGAATAAAATGATGGTTGACAGAAAGAAACAAAGGTAAGACAGCTACACGCTGAAGATACAGGAGAGGACCAAGAAGAATCTGAACACAGTGTCAAGGAAAGAACAATTACTAAATAGGGACCAGAGACTTCTACAGTCCGAATTAATGCATGCCGTAGCAAAAAAAAGAAGACAGTATTTGAAAGGGAATGACCAAGAAAAAGAACATCTCAAATTGTATTACTCTCTGCATCCAAGAGCTGATGAGAATATCAATGGAGTGTTTGCCTCTGGGAATGTTTAATGATGGTCTGTATTTAGACCTCTTGATTCGAGTTACTGCAGTTTTGGTCTCACACAGGTGTGAGTCAGGTCCTGGCAAACATATTGACGGAACTGTTTGTTGTTGCTGATTGTTGGGACAGAACACATTCTCAATGGTTTTATTGAGATTCTTTTGCACAAAATGCTATTGGACCACAACACAATTCAATCCTAACGTAGCTCTGTTCGCTTGAGCTGTGATTATAGCGGAGCATATACATGTAAAGACATTTTGGGGTTGAACATCTCACGTGGTGGTGTGTCAGACATCCATGATATCATTGCCTGCTCGGTGCCAAACTGCTTCAGCTTCATGGAAAGGACTGCACAGTTTTAGTCTTGTATTTTTATGCCGTAGAAACCTGCTTCTCTACACATTTATTTTTGTCTTTTTCTTTTGAAAATTCCATTTTTCAAGACCCAACTGTAAAGTTAACCTTTTTTTCTTTTTTTTTCTTTTAAATGTGAAAACAACCATACCATGATCACATTGAAGAAGTGAGACTTTTACCATTTGGCCTTTTCATATATTGATAAAAGCATCGTCTGTTCAAGTGCCCTACCCACTTTCTGCTAAAAAAAAAAAAAAAAAAAGTCATAACATCTGCGATATATATTCCTCAGCTTGAACTCTTTTTCAAAGCATTTCTCTGTTTTACTGCCAGGCCATAGACTCTCTCTTTGTCATTCATGGTTACTGCCGTAAGCCTTCCAGTTTCTGATCAGAAGCATTCCCTGGTATAGACGCTGACAGATATTTCCGTTTTTAATCCAAACTTAGGAAAACAATGCAGAATTTTTCTAACAGCCCAGTTCCCCCTTCTCTCCCCCCGGGGTTCAGTGGGAGGGCTGTAGGGGGAACTCCATATCCCCCTCAGCCAGCAGACCCTCAGATCTCCCCACGGATGACCGATGATTACGCAGGGATGCAACAGCAGAGCCTGCACAGAAGCCATCACCACCCCAGTCAAGCCAGTCACATGCTTGCTTACAGTGCTAGAAACAGAGGGGCAGTGGAGGCACCGCCAACACAGAACATTCACAGCGGCAACACTAACAACCCTTACAGGAAGGACGCCATGGATTATTATTTTTCAATGGGTGGAAAGGACAGGCACAGAAGGGGGGGCATGGCTTATGGGGCAGGATTTGGGTACCCTAATATTGATGGACATATACCTCACCAGTACCGGCATGCTGGATCTGGCTCTGCACCAGCATCTGGCCTGATGTCACCATATCCAGTAGACTATGGGCCCAGTGCTGGTTCAGGTGGCGGTGGAGGTGCTGGTGCTGGAGCGTTTTCTCCTTCTCATCAGTACAATATGAGTCAGAATGCTGCAATGCAGTCAGTGCCAGGTTCTCAGATGCAGCACCGCCAGCATGGGCAAACCTTCCCCGCTGTCCACCACGGACAGCAGCATAGGAGCTATCCACACTCTGGGCACAGAATGACCCCTCAGTACCCGCACTACTCCCCACAGGGTGGAGCATCCACAGGGTCATCAGGAATGTACAGCCCCCCTCCGCAGAGATATCTCGACGGGGCTGCTAGCACCGGGTTCGATCCCAAAGTCAACAGTTCTCCCAGTGTCAACTCCAGTTCAAACTCAGTCTCCAGTTCAGTTGCTGCTAACAATGTGGGGCCAATGGAGAATGTTCAACAGAGTTACCATGCTTCAAACTATCCTGGATATTCCCAACAGACACTTTCACTTCACAAGCAAGCCACACTACAGCACCGCAACTCACAGCACAATTTAGGGGTAGGTTATGACAACTCTCTCAAGATGCAGCACCAGGGCCCGTCTCCAGGCTCTGTATATGCTAAACATCATCAAGCCTCCAATCCCAGTACACCTCTAGCAGCATCTCAAGAAATAACCAAATCCCCAATGCATCCCAATGCTCAACAAACCCAAATTAACCAAAACTTTAGCCCAATATCCAACCCCTCACCAGCTGCCTCCGCAGTGCATTCCCCCAGTTGTAGCTCCTCTCCTTCCCCTTTGATGGGTGTCTCAGATGTACATGGAAACCCCTCAGGTCATGGTCTTTCACATCCTCCTACATCAAACCCCCGTAGTAGCCATGGTCAAGGTAGATTACTGCAGACCATGCCACAGTTAAGTCCCACGCCCAACTCAAATAGCAGCATCAGTAGTTGTGGTAGCAGTGGCAGTCATAAAGCGCACAGCATGAGTGCAGTTGGAGGGAGCAGTCTTCCTCCAACAGGCCGCAACAAATTGGGTCTAGGCACAGGAATTGGATCCCGAGAAGAATGCCCCTCTGTTTATTCATCCTCTCCACTAGACAAAATGCAGGATGCTGGCTTGAATAGTCTTAATGCCTTGAGCTCACAAGTAGCCAATTTACCAAACACAGTTCAGCACATGCTCCTCACCGACTCCGTGCTTTCCCAGAAGAAGGGGAAAGATGTGGGGCAGATGCAACAGACCACACATGGCGTGTCCCCATCACAACCAAGGAGTCGAAATGCAAGTGCAGCATCAAGCACTAGCACAGTTAAAGATGGAAGCGCACTGGGCATCGGTGATGGTGCCAGCTTAGATGCTGGTGCAGATGAAGACTCCTCATTGATGTCAGTTTGTGGCTCATCAGGGACCAAGGTGGAGCGTGAGGAGCCGTTTTCTGAAGGGGAACATGGGAGAGTGAGGCAGATGAGTGGTGCAAGCAGTGGATCTGAACTAACTGGTTATCACGCTGCCTGTCAGAGTCAAACGCAGACTGGGCAAGCATTGGCTGTAAAAGCAGTCCCCTCTGATTCACCGTCAAAAGAACGAAATGTTTCCGAAACAAAAGCAAATGAAGCTCAAATTCCCTCTTCGTCTCCATCCTTTGGATGTCAATCATCAGAGACTGGCCCAACTTCACATTCAGCACCTCCAGTTTCCTCATCCCCCTCATCCACCCCCTCCAGTATTCCTCCTCCTCAGCCAAATTGTGTCTCAGAGTCTGGTCTAACACATAACGACCACAGAGGTGGTCATAGGAGGACAACAGAAATAAAAAATGAAGTCATCAAAAATGAAAGTGAAGGCACAGTTGACCAAACTGAGAAAGGCAGTAGCCAAACGCAGCGAGATGGAGAAGTAAACTCACAAAATTGTCAGGACAAAGAAAACCGGTTGCACACTGCATCCAGATTACACAATAATGAGAGGGAAGAAAAGCACACATCTGAGGAACAGCAGAGTGCCAGTAGTGTTGGTGTGATTGTTTCAGCTCGGTCTGAGGGAAGTCACACTGAAAAAAGCAAGCATCCCCAAGACAACTGTATAGAAGAGAAACACTCCTTAAGAGAGTCAAGCAGTCATAATGGGGAGGAAGGTGTAGATCTGAGTTTGTATTCCTCCCTTCACCAGAAATCTAATTTTGGACGGCCTCAAAATCCTCCCCAGTCTGGACCACATAAATATGGATACCCAGAATCAACATATGGCTCAGATTTGTCACTGAAAAACAGAGGAAGGGCTGGCCCAGCCGGTGTTATGGATTCAAATTCCAGATACTTAGGGTACCAACAGTCACAAGCTGGTTATGGCCCTGTGCATCCAAAATATGCTGGTTCTGTAGCAGAGGCTTTGGTGAAGAGAGGGCAAGCAGCAGGAGCTAAAGGTCATGAGGATAATTCCCAGCAATTTCCGAGCCTTTTACAAGAGGTTCTTCAAGGTTACAATTTAGATAGGCGTTATGGCAGACCCGAGCAGGCCTTTCCTGCCCATCTCCAAGTTCAACAACCGTTTCAAACCAGACACCCGTATGGCATAACTGAGGTTTCGGCTCATTCTGGACAAATGGGTAGCTCTGGAAAGCCCCCACATCCAAACCAGAGGCATGGAAGAGAGCCTGATTTTAACACAGATGCTCAGTCGTCCGTGAAGTCCGAAGTGTCCATTACTAAGATATTGCAAAATGCTGACAAAACTGAAGTGGGCGTGTCCCAGAGCCATTTAACACAGGCTACAGATTCTCAGCAACCGCCAACAAAACATATCAACTTAGCTGACTATTCTCTACCACAGAGAAAAGTGTTATCTAATGTGTCCACTCCACCCTCTGCTGTGCAGGAGCTCCTTTTGCAAGAGCCAGAGCCGCTAACAGGCACCATTGGTCATACTGAGTCTCAAAAATCATCAGGCTCCATATTAGCCCCATCAGAGCGGCGCTCTGTCATTTGTGATGTGTCGCCAAACCGACGCAGCACACCAGAGAGGGACAGGGAAAGTGACCGAGAGAGGGAGCGGGAGAAAAGTCAGAGTGGAGCCTCTGTGATTCAACAGCCGTTTTCCTCTCCAGCAGCAGCCAATGATCTGAGTAAAAAGGATATTGCAGAGAAACATGTAGTGAAAATGGAAACGGCATCAAGAGACGCTGGCCCAGACGCTGCAAATTTACATACTGATCATCACGGCAGTGGTGGAGCTAATGAGGCTGATATGGAGTATCATTCCAAGTCTGTTCATTCATCTGTTGTAATGAATGCTGACCCCTACAGGCGAGGTAATGTTGATATTACACCCTTGCCTTCCCATCCTTTGAGCACTAACCCCTTATCTTCACCTTCAAGGCACCAGTCCTATATTCATGGGGTTGATTTATCAACTGGCAGTGGGGGAGGTTTTCCTGGATATCGATTTGGAGATACAAGAGAAGGGAATATGATGCCACGTAGTAACCCCCATTTTCCCTCCCACCATCCATACCACAATTTATCACCACAGACTCAAGCCACAAACAAGCTTCAAATGTATCCTCACTCTCGTGGCCCCCCTCATCACCCCCATGACATGAATGACTGGGTAAAAGCAATGAACAGGCCATCGAAGGAGATGATGATGCAGCCTGGTTCTTCTCCAGGAAGACATAAGGTCAGCCAATCAGAACAGAGACAAAGGATGATCTCACAAACTGACATGCCCGGTGAACAACTCGCAACCAAAATGTCACTCCATCATCAAGGCGCTTTCTTTGATTTGAAAATGTGGGAGTCAACACACTCTGGAAGAGAAGGCTCTACAATGATAGGAGACTCCTTCTACAGAACACAACCGCCGCCTCCTGCTCCTGTAGCTTCACACGTCCCTGTTCCTCCACAGTGCCAAAATGCTGCTGAACCCGAGGTCTCCAGAGGAGCCGCAAAGGAAGCCAGACTTCCCTGCCCACCTCCTCCACCCAGCTCCACTAAGCCTTCTGCTGACATGAACTCCAGTCAGCCACAACAGGTGCAGCGTCAGACTAAAGCTGGGGGTTCTGGAGACACAAATCCACTAATATTGCGGAGGAGAGTTCGTTCTTTTATCTCTCCTATACCTGCCAAAAGGCAACTCCAGGCTGCTACAAATTCACATCACTCCCCTGGGGCTCAGTCTGAGTCTAGCCATCACAACGAAGATGACTCATCCAGTTCAGATATCCCATGTCCGAGGCTCTCTTCCCCTCTGCCCGGAGAGAATACCTATTTACAACCTCTATCTCCATCAAGTGGTAATACCAAGGCTTTGCCTCCCAGGAAAGGCAGAGGTTTGAAACTGGAGGCAATAGTGCAGAAAATCACACCAAATATTAAAAAGCCAGCAGGCCATGTTGATGATGAGTCAAATCATTACCCAGGCTTCTCTCACTCAGAAATACCAGCATTTAATGATTCACAGGACCAAGACTTGGCACATTTCCCTAGGGTTGCAGGAGGGGATGATAGTTACATGGATGAAAGTCACTCATTAAACGACATGATTCCCTTCAGAGGAGTCGATGAGACTGGGCCTTTACCTCCATCTGCCTACCCATGTGATCCTCATCAGACGTCCCAAACCCTAAAACAAGACTTTGACTTTGGATTAGGAGCCGCTGTGGCATCGGCATCTGGTGACAAGGAGGATTTTGCCTTGCTCGGACCTTTACCCCCTCCTCCACCTCTTCCCCGCCCAGTCCAGGGTTCCCCACCTCCATCTTCATCTGCCCTGTCGGATATTCAACATTTCACCAACACTTACCAGCAGCTTGAGACAAGAAGAGGAGAGCAGTCTGCTGCTAACCTTCTTCGACAGAAACTTCAAGAATCTGGCATGGGGTTTGATGATTACCCTGGCAGTGACTACTATGGAGCCACCCCACCCCACCATAGTCAAGGACACATGCTGAATAGACAACATCAGATGTCCTCTGGTAGGTCCAGTCTGTCGCCACAAGATTCTAAGCTATCAGAGAGTTCAGTGCCTAAAGGCTATTTCCCATCTGGCAAGAAGAAGGGCAGGCCCGTAGGGAGTGTGAATAAACAAAAACGGGCCCAGAACCAGGCCCAAACACAGGGGCAGGGCCAGCCTCAAGCCCAGGCTCAGAGCACAACTCAGAGTGCTCCTCCGGCCCCAACCACTCCAACCACAACTGCTGCCACAACCCCACCATTGGTGCAGACTACCAGCAGCTCACCACCACCTGCAGCACCCCCCCTGACAGACAATAAAAACACTCCCCCACTGACCCCACCCATTTTAACCCAGATAGTAAAAGTGGATGCCGAGAGTGAGGACACACCGCCAGAGGTCGAGGTCAAACCTGTGCGAAGGAGACGCAAAGGTGTGAAAGATGAAGACGAGACACTGCAAGCCCGAGGACGACAGAGGAGGAGAAGGAGAGGAGCAGCACCGACGGCACCACCAGTGGCCAAAGACGACCCAGATACACCTTTAGGGGCAGGAGGGAGCCCTGGCACAAATAGAGTATCCATAGATCCTAATAGAAAGGGCCCGTTTGTTCCACACATTCACGTGGAGAACAAAGTACCAGAGATCGGGGCAGTGTGCACCATTGTAAATGCAGGCGGGAGTGGAATTGATTCTCTCCTGACTTCAGCTCTTTCCTCCCAGTTATCTAGGAGAGACAGAGACTCGGAGAAAGGCGAGACAGACGAGGTGGAAACTACACTACAGTCAGGAAAAGCGCTTCCTTCATCTGATTATGTTGTTTCAGGCCCCGTGATTACAGAGACCAATCACTCTGGCCGCCTGCTCTGCTGCCTGTGTCAGAAATGGGCAAATTACAAGCACCTCGGAGATCTCTATGGACCTTTCTATCCAGCTGAATATGCTGCAAAGCTCCCCAAGAACCAGCCCCAAGTCCGACAATGTCCAGTGACCACAGGCACAAATAAAACGGGACCAAATTTAGACATGAGCTCAAATGCTTTGAGCACCATCCAAGACACGCAAACACAAGATGCTCTGTTTACCAAGCCCCCAACTGAGAGTGACTATGCCATCAGCCTAGATTCAAACCCAATACCTCTCACCATGACAGCCAGAACCTCCCCCACAGCTGGTAGAGAGGAAATGATGATGCACATGACTGGCAAGTTCAGCAACAGTGCCTCCTCTTCCTCCTCCTCCTCCTTCTCCTCCTACACCAGTAAAACAACATCTCTAACCTTGGACATGAATCTAGACATCCGGCCTATCCCTGAGCTTAAGAGAGAGCCAGACCTTGAGATCGACCAGCGACAGCCGCATATCCAGCAACAGCTGCAGCCGCCAATAGAAGAAGCCCAACAACGACCCCAACACAGAAAGCTGACCTCTCACCCCCGCTTTAAAAGGAGGCACAAATCTAGTGACGATTCCCCCAGAATGGTGCCATCCAACAGTAAGGCGTCCCTGCCCTTTCAGCCCCCTCCGCCCGCCTTGGACTCCCTGGGACCCTTGGCACAACTCGCCCAGCTGCCTCAGATGCCCATGGACCCAGAGGAGCTGTGGGTCCACGAAGGATGCATAGTGTGGACCAGTGGAGTGTATCTTGTCAATGGGAGACTGTATGGCCTGCAGGAGGCACTAGATGGTGCCAGAGAAACAGTGAGTGTCCTCTGTTCCTATTTCAGGTTTCTAACTTTTTTTGACTTTTACTGTTTAAAAGACATAAGACATGCTTTTTTTGATTTCTTCTTTGCCATTCTGTCTCTGCTCAGTCCTGCTCGTACTGCGAGATGGTTGGCTCAACCCTGGGCTGCTACAGCAAAGGCTGTACACTTCGCTACCACTACCTGTGCGCTATTGAAGCAGGTGAGTGAATGCGTTGAATACAGGCACCCTGTAAACAAGTGAATTCATGTAAAATTCTGTTTCCCAATAGTGGATTTTTGTGTCTGTTTAAAACCCAAATATTGTTTTGTTGTTTTTTTTTACTGTAAGAGCTCTGTGTGGCAATATCTGTAGCGTACTAATATTCTCTGTCCCTCTAACAGATTGCTCTCTAAACGAGGATAACTTCTCACTGCGGTGTCCGAAGCACAAGGTAAAGAAGGAGAGGTTGGTCTTCGTTTTGTGTGATTCAGTGAAAATCCTCTTTTTCATATGCCACACTAGTCCACTAATATTATCAAAATTAGCCAAAAATGACGTTCAAATAGCCCTTCTAAAAAAGACACGTAGGTTTGAATATCTACTTTTGAGCATTATGTCCATAAGAGGGCAAACCAATACAACGAGAGACAACTCTGGTATACGTCTATATTTATTTTAACATAAACATTTATTTTAAAAGATCTACATAAACATGACAAATACATGAAATGAAAACGTCATGTAAACACTGTAGACCTCTCTACCTCGCTCTCTCTGGAGCATGCAGGACGTGATGCGGATTACACCGAATTCGTAATTTGGTCATAAACAACCGAGTCTCTTGCCGTGTCCTGTCGCTGTCTGACGATTTCGGCGTCTGCCCTTTCCGACAGAAGTTCCCGACTCTAGTCTTCTCTTCATTTAGACATTTTTCGTTGGCGTCTTTGTGGCGTCTTCTTCTTCACCGTAGTTGTTTGTTCACTTCGGGTAGCGCCAGCCGAAACGTCATCGACATGCCCACTCGCTCGCTGACTTCTCTGGATGATTGGGCTCAATCGGACAACACACAGACAGGGAGCTACATGTTTAGGGAGCTGCAGCCCAGGCCCCAGAAGTGCTGTACAATATTCAAATAACATATTTAAATGTCTGTTTTTTTGTTGTTTTTTATTTTTACAATCGAATATACATTCTAATTTGGAATAGACAGCCCTAATTCCTCACCACCCAATCACTTGTTTTTTCATAATTTCTTTGAATCTCTTCCATCCTCTTTTTCACTCCCTCTGTCTCTCTCTGTCTCTCTCTCTCTCTCTCTCTCTCTCTCTCTCTCTGTCTCTGTCTCTGTCTCTGTCTCTCTCTCTCTCTCTCTCTCACCTCCTCACTCCTTCACTCAGTTCACCCAGAGCATCCGGCCAGCCAAGACAGTGTACCTGGAGCAGTCGGAGAGAGGCTGAGAGAAACGCAGGAGATGAAGAGACGCAGGAGTCTAGGAGCTGTAAGTTTAGACTCTGTGACTCAGACTGTGTGTGTGTGTGTGTGTGTGTGTGTGTGTGTGTGTGTGTGTGATAGTCCAAACATTTACGGTGTTCTCATAAACACATTGTTTCCCCCCTTCCAAAAATATGTTTAGTATTATGTCCTCCTTTTCAAAAATTGGAATGGAAAGGCTTTTCAAAGTGGGGACTAGTGTGCCAGAATGCTGCATCCATTAAAAAAAAAATCAAGTAGATTGAAAAACACAACTTCCCTCGTTGTGTAACATGTAATGTAGTGCTGTTCTGCAGCCAACTGACCCCACCTTCGATCACATACATTTTCATCCGGGAAACATTATTTGGTGGGAGACTGGTTTCTCATTAATGGACCTTCAGTGAATGGGCACTAATTGCTTGCCTCAGGGCAACACATTTATACCTTTTACCTATTCAGACAATTTTAATTTCACACAGCAATACAATAGTTACTCTAGTCTTTGTTGGCTGGGTCTTGGAAAAAAAAAAAAATCCTCCTGCTCTCACACTCCTCCTCACCTCACATTAGTGGCTGTACTGCTGCCTTTCACTCCCTTTCACTACCTCCCCCTCACTTTCATTCAGCCTGTCCTCATGGAAACTAAACACACGCCATATTTCTCATTTTCTTTCTCTTTCTGTAAGATCCCAGCTGAATGCTGATAGCACACTAAAGATTTAGCAACTTCTTCCCCTTAATTCATCACATTTTTCACAAATATATTTCCTACTGTAACCAATCACATAGCAGTAGATACCCTGATCTGAGTGAAGCTCACCTGGTAAAAGCTGTTTGATTTCTGAAAGGGATGCTAAATTAGATTTATTTTTCTGACCGATAGCCCTCCCTTATCCGAGAGTATTAACTGTTAACCAACAAGCAGGCAACGGAGTCCCAGTTCACCCGTCCAGGACGCTCGGATATACTTTTTGCGTTTCACGTCCGCGGACAGAAGCGGACTTTCCGTACCCGTCGCGCGCAGCCACAACTTTCCGTGCATTGTCGTGGACTCATGCAGCCACTTCCCCTACCCTGGAACCCCTTGGGCATCCATGCAACAGAAACAAGTCCGCAGCGGTCTGAACTAGGGCTGGATACTGAATTGAATACTTTTTAGGCACCGACCGAAATTGCGTCTGAAGTATCGAGTATCGAAAATTGCCTCGTCGTTCAATACCCAGTTTCAATACCTAAGGAGTAGACCTGTCACGATAACAAATTTTGCTGGACGATAAATTGTCCCAGAAATGATTGCTATTGATACTATTGATTGATAAACGATAATATTGTCGTTCTGAGACCATTTTCATCTAATATAATGGTAATGGCATAATAATGCATGTACACCTTTTCAAAGATCAATACACTGTATTTCTAAAGAATATTTAACACTGGAAGACTTTTGAAAGATCCACAATAAATGAACAAAACAACCAAAACCAATAAATAAAATGGACTCTCAGTCTCTGTTAACAAAAAATGCATTGGAATAAAAACCAAAAACAATAAATAAAATGGAAATTTTGAAAAAAATGACACTTACTAAAAGAAGCATTATGTCACGTTATGTAATGTTTATGAGACGTTCATGACAGTGTCATGTCACTCTTCCTTCAAGTAAAGTGTAACCAAAAAAAGGTTAGGACTAGCAAGTTAACTAGCAGTTAAGAAGTAGCTTGTGTGTATGTATGTATGTGTGTGTATATATATATATATATATATATAATTAATTTATTATTATTATTATATATATATTTTTTTCTTTTAAAATTTAAAGAAAATGTATTACTGATTTATTTTTGTTATAATAATATTGTTTTTAACTTAAACTGGTAGTATTGATTAATCATTAACATTCCTAATTTATTAGAAATGTAACTTTTTTTTTTAATTCATTGGATTGAAAACGAAAGATTTTGAACAACTCACTTTAGCAGTTGGTTTTTCCGCTCTTTTCCGCTTTTTCCAACTGCTAAAGTGAGTTGTTCAAAACCTTTTTTAGTAAACTCTGTGAACACAAACAATGTTGTCAATGCTCAAGTTCATGTGTAGAGCCTCTGGTGATACTTGGAGCAAAGTCTCATGTTGTGTCGAGCCTTCTTAGTGTTTTAAAAATAGCTATTTTGAGGCTAGTATCAAAGTGTCCCTAGCACTCCCATTCAAAAGGCCATTTGACCAGAAAAACAAGAATACGGTGAATCTTAAAAGTGGCGATTCCGTCCTAAATATGCTTTTAAACGAAAGTTTGACTCGGGTACATTCACAAAAAGACTCTAGGTTACATTTTGGTGAGAGATACGCTTTAACCATGTGTTGCCATATATAATAATATGGAGGAGGTGATGCATCGGGATATTGAATCGATTTGAATTGTTGACAGGATATTCGCAATCGAATCGTGACCCCAGTGAAGATTCCCACCCCTAATACTAACCTCAACTTGTTTGTGTTTTCCCTTTCCTAGGTTAGTTTGGACAATAGAAGACTGAGAAATGAGACTTGTTTGCGAAGCAGCCCCAAATGTGAAAGGAGGACTGTGACGGAGAACAACAAAAGGGAATGTACAATTTCTCAACGGGAATCAGCATTATTTACATTAAAGACAATGGAGAAAAAGATGATTTTTGTTCCTAAGAGAATTGTTGCTCTTTACTTAAAAGCAGAAAAAGGAAAAAAAACCATGGACATGCAACATAGAGGAACGGAGCTACAGGTAAAAGAAAAAAACCCAACAAAGATCGATGTGGGATCAAATGAGACGTCAAAACTGATGGAGGAACTAAAGGAACTTTTCTGTAGAGAACAAAAGAACAAACTTCCTCTCTAGGCTTACTTTGATTTTCCTCCGACACACTTAACGTGTAAAACTCTTGCTTATCATCATCTGTATTATCATTTACCTGTGTTTTTAGGTGTTTTTTTTTTGGTTGCTTTGAAGAGGCGTATTGGGAGCAAGTTGGGTGTCGAACCCAGACAAGATGAGGAGAGAATTTTGTATCCTCTCACAAGCAGTATTTTTTATTTTATGATATAAGGATGACCACAGTTCTTATTTTAGTCCTCATTATTATTTTGTATCCTCATCCGTATTTACTCATGAAAATGAAATGGATGTATCTCACTTTATATTCAGTCAACCCATGAATTGGATTTGATTTTTTTTTTTTTTTCCTTTCATTCCTGGAGAGGGAGGAGCCAGAGTGATGTTGTCTGGAATGTCAGGGTCGAGTTTGCCACAAAGACATTATTGCCTTGGAGAACGGACATCTGTTGCCTTTCAAAAGTCACGTGTATAAGTGAGTGTGTGAGTGTGTGTGTGTGTGTGTGTGTGTGAGAGAGAGAGTGTGAGTGAGCGAGTGAGAGAGAGAAAGAAAGAGAGAAACTGAAAAAAAATGCCGATATCTGGGTCTTTGATTCCATTTTTGGTCCTTTTTGAAAAGTGTTCTTATTTTTCATCACGGGGTTTTTACGGTACAGATAGTATTCATGAGAAATCCGATGGACACAAGCTTATTTTTTAAGAACAAATGTTCGTAATGTGCAAAAAGAAGGGCCGAGCCTTGTAAGAGGAGGAGATAACACTATGAACTAATGCGTGTCCGCCATCTTTAACCGTGCTGACAGGGAAAAGATGGACAGGACACTGAAGCGTTTTCATCGTTTGCTGAACTGTGTACTGTGTGCACCAGTGCTACATAGGAAGTCGCATTTGACTGACAGGTGTCAGTCCCTCATTCAGTGATGAAAGCTTTTTTTTTTGTTTTTTTGTTTTTTTTTTTGGGAACTGGAACCTTTGGAGAGGGTGTCATATGAACAGCTGTGATTGGCCAACCCTACTGGCCAATGGGGAGTAAGCCTTACCAAGTACTTCTGAATGATTTCATTCTTTAGTGACACAGCAGCGATTTGATCGGGAGATGCAAAATCCATTCAAAAGAAGCATTGCCATAAAATTTAAAAAGTGAGTCGTACATGGTGTTGTCTTTATCATTTTTTGTTATTCTTGTAAAAAAAAAAAAAAAAAAAAGTCAAGCTGAGAAGACAGTTACACTAAAACCATGCTGTATTAGAAACCTGTCAATATGTATATGAATTATGAATACACTTAAAAAATGCTTCAAGTACGCTCCTCTTCTTATTTCTAAAACTATTTTTTGGTCACCTTTGTTGTACTGATAAAACCACCTCTTTTAGTTTTCATCTGACATTTCTTTGCCCGGTTTTTTTTTACCATAGTGCATAACTCCTAACCATTCTGTCTTTAGAAGAGCGGTTATGAATGCACTCTCGAGTCTAGAACATGTATAAGGTCAATTCTGTGTTCCTGTCGGTGTCACACTGAGCATTTTTACTTAAGGAAACAAACTGCTTCAATGTAAAAATAGAAAACTAAAATGTCTGATTTAGCGGAGGGAGAAGTTGAAACCGGGATTATATCTCCAACCTGGCCTGGGAACGCCTCGGGATCCCCCAGTCGGAGCTGGTTAATGTGGCTCGGGAAAGGGAAGTTTGGGGTCCCCTGCTGGAGCTGCTACCCCCGCGACCCGTTACCGGATAAGCGGAAGAAGATGGATGGATGGAGAAGTTGAAACCTGTTAAAATGCAATGGTCCTGGAATATGAAAGCAGATTTTCAAAATTTTAAACATAGTGGTATTTATATGATCGGGTGAAGTTTGTGCGTTTTTTTCTTTGTCATAAATGGAACTAAAACTAAAGATTTAAAGTGCTCATATTATGCTCATCTTCAGGTTCATAATTGTATTTAGAGGTTATATCAGAATAGGTTTACATGGTTTTCTGCAGCTCCTCTTTTCACCCTGTGTGTTGAGCTCTCTGTTTTAGCTAGTAGAGAAGTCTTTGTTACACTTTACTTGAAGGTATCTACATAAGAGTGACGTGACACTGTCATGAACATGTCATAAACAAGTCATAAACGTTTATGACATAACGCTTCTGTCATTAAGTGTCATTCGGTTTGTCATGACAGTTTAGGGTTCATGTGTCATGACCGTGTCATGTCACTCTTATGTAGATACCTTCAAGTAAAGTGTTACCAAAGTCTTACATTGGTTAGATTGCTCCAAAGAGATGCCCCTCTGTGTTTCAGTGTATATTGGTTAAGGGTCACAAAGTTGTCACTTAAAATTGGTGCATACATATGGTATTGCAAAGCAATACTATCCAAGTAATAGTGTTTATCTGACATATTTATTCACCATTTCAAATTCATGTTGATCTTCACATCAAAACAGTGGGTGCTGCATGCTTTTACAGGCTGGATAGAATTGGAAGAGGGCAGATAAGAGGAGGAGGAGAGATGGATGAAATAGATCAAAATGAGTCTAGGAATCATAATGAAAACAGATGGAACAGAGTTATCTGGTTTGGATTTATACGGATGGATTAAAGAAGTGGGTGTGTGGGTGTTTGTGTTCGTGCGCTATGCTCTCAGTTGTGTCTGACTGACAGTCACTCTGCTCGCAGAGGTCAGTGTGACGGCCAAAGTCCTCCATCACTCTCACCGTGTGATGAAGAGCGAAAGGGAGCGCAGACAGGTTGGGGAGCACAGCCTGCTATTTGTTTCACCTTCCACAGTGAACCCGACGAGGGAACTGGGGACAAAGTACAAAGTAAGAGAGGCCGAAGGAGGTGAGTGCTTTCTTTTCTCCTTGCTTCAAATTGAATTCACTGCTTTGACGTCAAGAGCTCAGAGGTATTGGTTTGAGTGCCTGTCGCCTGGAGAGGTTCCATGGCGACAGCAATTTTCACCTATTTTCCTCCGATTCCGCCATCTGTCTTCCCACCAATTACTGTGCTGATTTTCTGTCACCGTCTTTTTATTCTTTTAATGTGATTAGTCATGTAAAACCACTGGCTCCCCCGCACCTTCTCTTTCAAACACCTTCGCTAATCATCTCAGGCAATTGGACTGAGATGCTTCTCCTTGGAAACTAGGAACATGCTGGTGATATTTTTAGTGACATGCAAGAATGGAGGTGTACCATATGGAAGGTTAGGGCCACGTGACATTTTTATTTGAGTTCTGAGTTAAAAGTCAGAATTCTGACTTTCTTCTGACATTTTTCACATGTGGCCTTAATCCTCTTCCGTATTAAGTCAAGTAGAACAAAAATGATATTCCAATATTCCCATGTCAGACATTTATTTACACTGCTGACATGCTACTTTTTGACAATGTTTTGAATATTTGTCTCCATCCCTACCATTCCTCCAGCAGCCCAAGCCCCCGTTTAAAACCCCTGCATGATGGCGTTCTTGCAGCAGATGCGCTCCCCTCGCCTCTCCTTCATCCAGACTGTTGTGTCTCTCATCACGGGGACCGTTGCCCTCATGTCCTCCTACTGGTGCGTGGGTAAACAGAAGGTGCCCAAGCCACTCTGTTCGCCCATCAAGCAGAGCAAATGCATCCCCGTTCCCGGCGTCACCAACTCCTCCACCATCCAGTTCTCCTGGGAGACGGGGGACGACCGCTTTGTCTTCCCCACCTTCCACACTGGCCTGTTCCTCATCTGCGAGGAGAACATCTACACAGACGCGTGGGGTAAGAGAGGAACATAGGTAGAAATATAGAAACACATTCTTGATTTATGTAGGACTGCTTGAGAAAACAAAAGAGGAAATCAGTGGTGTAGTCTAAGTATTGTAGTGGTTATACTGTACTGTATATTGGCCAGAATCTGCCTTTTGGGGGGAGGGATCTGGGTCTCCTCCCTCAGGGAAATTTTGAGCATCAACAACTTCATTTCCTGTATTCGGATACACTTTTATGCACCAATTTACGGTGGAAATACCTTCATTTAGCCTATGCGAAGAAGAAAAACACAAATGACATTGATACTTGCATAATTTTACTTAAGTAACATTTTCCCTGCAGGACTTTTACTTGTAACAGAGTGTTTTTACAGGGTGGTATTAGCACTTTTACTTAAGTAAAGGATCTGAATACTTCTTCCCCCACTGCTGATCAGGTTGTGTGTAGTAGAGGATATTATATTCCTGAGGTGAGATCAGGACTGGCACAGAAACAGGAAGTGAAACAAACTAACTGTGGCACTAGTGCGACAGACAATGAAGTAGGTCACAGGAGGAGAGGCGAGCCAAGGCGATGATATGAATTAAGGCCACTGGTGTGTTAATTTGTATTTTGTATACAGTATGTGTGTGTCTGACCGAGTGTGTGTCTGTGGGTACGTGCTCGGCCCAAAGAGGATTATTATCGGTGTGTGTTCTGCTCACAGAGATTTAGACTTCAATTCGGATACACTTTTATGCACCAATTTACGGTAGAAATACCTTTATTTAGCCTATGCGAAGAAGAAAAACACAGATGACAATTCAAAATATGTCAAAAATATAATGGAAAGTATGTTGTTGTGTGTCATTGAGCATTTTTAAGTGGGTATATGGAAATCCTGGAGCTTTCCTAGTGGTTATACTGCATATCACGTAGACTACCGCTGGAGGAAATGTGTCTGAAAAGGTGACGATGTGACAGGAAATAAATCCCCTGTCCAGTCAGCTGAAATTAAAACACAAACCTGCTCTCAAAGGATCATTGACGGGCGGCCCTCATTTACACTGACATCGAGTCAAATTACAAAAACAAAGCACAACAACACAAAAGAAGGCACACCATCATAATGAGCATCTGAATTTGGAAGACAAATAATTGGATAAATAAATAAGGATAATTGGATGGATGCCAAAGAAAGTGAAATGATGTAAAGCAATTACAAGTAGAAGTTTGGAGGTTTAAAACTAGATTTCTATATTGTCCAAAAGGCACAAAATGACTTGATTTTAAGGAAGTGATGTCAGAATTTCTCGGGTTCTTTCAAACGGGGAAAAAACAGCCCAGATGTATCACACTAGTGACCCTGAAAAGGATTAAGCAGGTAGAGGATATTAATAAGTGAGAGAACACAGGATATGTGTGAAGAAATCTACACTGAAGCGCTGACAGACCTCAGTTATACATGTAGCCATGTTTATGGTAAACAATCAGTATCACTGTAAGGGATTTCATAAGCATGCCCCTGGTCACATATGTGCTGATCAGCAGTGATGGAATGTAACTAGTACATTCCATATGTAACTACATTTACTGAAGTACTGTACTTAAGTACAAAGGTTGAGGTACTTGTACTTTACTTGAGTCTTTTCTTTCCATGCCACTTTCTACTTCTACTTCTACTCCGCTACATTTCAGAGAGAAATATTGTACTTTTTACTCCACTACATTCATCTGACAGCTTTAGTTACTTTACAAATTACGATTTTTGAACACAAAACACATGTAGTATAGTTGATTGACAGAATGGTTTTCATCATTTCCAGGTTCTAAAATGTGAGTCATTTTTCTGCATCGAGCACTTTTACTTTCAATACTTTAAACCTATATTGTGTCATTTTTTGAGTTGATTCTTAGCAAAAACCCCTTTGTTCTTTCACAAATATGTACTCATTCATGTGTAATTACTTCCACCAACTAATCAAAGTATTCTCGTAGAATCTGGCATTCAGAATCATTCAGAATACATAGGAGCGACTCGCTCGAATGACGGCAACCATGTAGCGCCTCCATCTTTAAAATACATTAGCCAAAGAGGGACATACCTCCATCTTTAAAATATATTAGCCAAAGAGGGACATACCTCCATCTTTAAAATACATTAGCCAAAGAGGGACATACCTCCGCATTTCACCCCCTTACACCTGTTGGCACCATGACGAATGCCAGGGGGAGATTACTCGCCAGAGAAGCGAAAAAGAGAATTAAAAGGACAACGCGACAGGCGAAGCAACAAGACCAAAGTTAATATTGGAGTGGCTAGAACAGCTGCGTGTAAACGATGGAGAGAGCTAATTTCATGTTCGGCCACCGTAGGAGGAAGGGCTAGAAAGTAATATTCAGTTGGTTGTCATATACAATGTCACCGCTAGATGGGAGAAATTCTTACACATTGTAGGTTTAAGTACATTTTCCTGATGATACTTGCATAATTTTACTTAAGTAGCATTTTCACTGCAGGACTTTTACTTGTAACAGAGTGTTTTTACAGGGTGGTATTAGCACTTTTACTTAAGTAAAGGATCTGAATACTTCTTCCCCCACTGCTGATCAGGTTGTGTGTAGTAGAGGATATTATATTCCTGAGGTGAGATCAGGACTGGCACAGAAACAGGAAGTGAAACAAACTAACTGTGGCACTAGTGCAACAGACAATGAAGTAGGTCACAGGAGGAGAGGCGAGCCAAGGCGATGATATGAATTAAGGCCGCTGGTGTGTTAATTTGTATTTTGTATACAGTATGTGTGTGTGTGTGTGTGTGTGTGTGTGTGTGTGTGTGTGTGTGTGTGTGTGTGTGTGTGTGTGTGGGTATGTGCTCGGCCCAAAGAGGATTATTATCAGTGTGTGTTCTGCTCACAGAGATTTAGACTTCAACAGCATGACTCAATTATGGATTAGAAACCCAGAGAGAGAAAGGTTAATAGGATTCCCAAACATCAGCTGGGTTTCACAGTCTCATTTGGGGCTGATTTGCAACAGATTGTAAGGATTGAGTTGTAATTTCAGCCAAAAGTTTCAATCGACTTATGTGGTCAAATACCAGTATATAAAATCAGTCAGTCAATCAGCGTTTCGGCATTAATAGGTGAGTTTGGTTATGGTTGGCAGTGATGAAAGCAAACACCAATCCTCCTTATGTGCCTCTGCTACAAAAGCTATACCTAAATGTCCTTCTTGTTGTATT
The DNA here is from genome assembly GCF_008315115.2 of Sander lucioperca. NCBI lineage: Eukaryota > Metazoa > Chordata > Actinopteri > Perciformes > Percidae > Sander > Sander lucioperca. Next base: position 28,623,513 of record NC_050193.1, on the reverse strand, counting down.
AATGAAGGTATTTTGTTTCGTAGAATTCCAAATATTGTTGGACCAAAATTTGTGCAACTTTATTGTTTTGGTTTACTTTCACCAGTTTTCAGTGAACACCTGTGAACAAATCCAGACAGCTAGCTAGACTATCTGTCCAATCGGAGTTTTCTGTTGCACGACTAAAACTACTTTTGAACGTCCACATGTTCCACCAAAACAAGTTCCTTCCTGAGACTATTTTGCAGCGGCACCGGGGCTCCGCCTGGCGCATTGCGCCGCCCATGACAATTGTGATTGGTTTAAAGAAATTCGTTTAAACCAGAGCATGTTTTTCTCCCATCCCGGAATGCTGTGTGGACTAGCCAGACCCTCCTCCACAGCGCTGTGGAGGAAGGTCTGGCTATGTGAGACTAGCGACTAACATAGGGCTGGGCAATATATCAATAAATAAAATTTAAAGGCTGCATTACAGTAAAGTGATGTAATTTTCTGAACTTACCAGACTGTTCTAGCTGTTCTATTCTTTGCCTTTACTCACTTAGTCATTATATTCAAGTTATTGATGATTATTTATCAAAAATTCTCATTGTGTGAATATTTTGTTAAAGCACCAATAGTCAACTCTACAATATCGCTGAAATATTGATATTGAGGTATTTTGGTCAAAAATATTGTGATATCTGATTTTCTCCATATCGCCCAGCTCTAAGCTAACATACAAGCTAACATGAACATGGTTAAAGGAGAACTCCGGGCAATTTTTATGTTAATCTCGACTGCTGCAGCTAATGCCCAGAGCTCACATTGCTAAAACGGCAGTTATGGAGGCATAATATAAAGACTGCATTTGTGCCTCTTAACAGACACAAAATGCAATTAAAATGTCTGTGCAACATGAACAGGGCCCTTACATGACAACAAGATGCGTTTTCAACTCAGACATTGTTTAAATTCACCTACCCTGTTAGCCACTAGCTGCCGTCTGGGATGAGTGAGTGTGTTCAGCCAGGCTTCGGAAATAATCATCACGCAGCAGTTCCTTGTGTTTATTTGTAGCATTCCTTTTTTTATGGAATTGCTAGAAGTGGAGGGGGGAAAGACCCATTGTGGAGCTTTTATGTTGAAATTAAAAAAAAAAAAAATCACCTAGCTATTCAATGTTTTGTTATATTTAATAGTTATATATTTACTGATTTATTTTGTTTATGTTTGTTTGAATTATAGGGCTGAATAAGTTTGATTATGACATCAATATCTTTATTTTAGTAATCTCGCTTTGCTAGACCTGGTCAAAACAATCATACTAAAAATAACTGAGCGTGTTGAACGATGTCGTAATCTTATGTTACCCCACAAGAATTAGCTAACGTCAAGCATTAGCATTAGCTACTTGTTAACCAGCACCTTTACAGTAGTCACCAAAGCACTTTTCCTCTTCGGTCCCCCTACAGGTTGAAAGCGGAATTGTCCATTACTGTTATCATTACCATTATTCTTATGTCTCATTCGAGTTGATGAACCACTGAAACGATTTTGGAAACATTATTTTAAGGTACAAAAGAATCTTTGGTGTTGGATCGATCGATATTGAAATCAATCAATATCAATAAATAAGGTATCTGTTGTATTACTGCAAAGTGGCATGTAATCAATGATAAAACGATGCCATGTGGCAAAAAAAAGTTGTACCCCCCCCCTCCCCCTCAAAAGAATCGAGGTTTGTATCGAACCGTGGGTCAAAAATCATGATACGAACCGAATCGTGGGTTTGGTGTATCGTTACAGCCCTACCAACTTGACATTGGTAGTTTTCTCACTTTGCATTGTTTTCTCTCGAAATGCTGCACACGTGTTGTCAAGTGGTTGAAAATGTTCATTTCATTTCCTTTCGTTTTGTCTGTTTGCATTTGTTTTCTTGTGTGTTGAGCTTTCAGGGCCACCACAGTATAGAGCTAAATACGGTACGCTGATTATTGCAGCTGTCATGTAACCCATTGGTAAACAAGCCACAAAGAAGATTAACTGCCTGCAGAAACAAAAACAGGTTGCTTCTATTTTTTTCCCGTTTGCTTCTCTTTTAATAGCCTTGCTAGCAGTGCTGGTAAGAACACATTTTAGTTTTAGGGTGAAAACAAAATACATTCATGTTGAAATTAATAAGTGAAATGAAAGACGCACTGACAAAGTCTCATTTTGTGCTGCTACTAAGATTGTTCCCGTAGGCCCCATCCTTCCAGATTTATACCAAACAAATCTCATAATCTCATCCCATCCGATTACTGCGGGCCATGTAAACACTTTTACCTCCTTCTGGTTCATTCACACAGTAATTGGATCGCAGTGGGTTCATTTAAATGCACAACAACTATATGCACAGGCTCAGTTCCTCTTGGACATGGAGAAGCAATGGTGACTATACAAATATCACTGTCACAGTGGTTACTTTTGCCACAAGCCAACACATTCTGACAAACGGGTTCGTATGATATCGTACGAAAAGTTATGCATACCAATTCGTATGATATCCTAGGAAATTAGGCAACCCCCTGGCTGGTCACATGACAGTTAAGTTTAGCGGTCTTTACAGTTAAATTTAGCCGAGAAAAAGGTTACTGTGAGATGGGTACAGAGCACCGTGAGATGCTGGTCGTTTCAGAGGCCGTTGCAGTTGAGTTTAGCCGACACAATGTGAGCGTTGTGCGGTGACGACAGTTAAGTTTAGGCACCCAAACGACTAGTTAAGATTAGAAAAACAGATTGTGCTTTAGATTAAAACACAGGTCCCCTTAAAGCTATAGTGCGTAGTTTCTGTCTCCCCTAAGAGGAATTCTATAGCCTGACAATGGAACTCACCATTGGCAGGGCTCAATCCGAGGGGCGGGATAAACGGTTGTCTTTCAAATTCCCTCTGCACGCAATAGGATAGCGCTACAACCAATCAGAGCAACGCTAGTTGATAGATTAAACTTTTGCCGTATCCAGTCGGCAAAACTCTGAACACATCTTCCTTTTTTAAGAATGACTTCAGTTCCGTTCTTTGTTCTTTTCTCAAAGAAAAGCTTAACTCCAAGTCTTCCAGAGTCGCGGCCAAAGCTGATTCCAAAGACCGCTGTTCGCCAGCAGCAGCAGCCATCTTCTTTGTTTCCAAGTAGCAGGGAACTCACGCAGAACCGTCGCAACTCTGCCATCATTATGTTAAGCCCGCCCACCGACTCTATACACGATGTGATTGGCCTAACTAGAGTTTGTTTTTTCCAGCTTGCAAGCCAACGGAGAGTTGCTAGACGACCCTGCAAATTACATTTGCTGCCGCTAGGATGCGTGTACATTTCTAGGCTAGGAATTCTAAGTAATGACAACAAAACTGTCGGCGCATCCACATGGTATAAAGCTAATTTATTGTGCATGTTTGAGTTCATTTCTACTGTACATTTACCTTTGTTTTTTGATTCCTAGAGGAGAAGTGTCGAGGGTTTTATATTTTGACTCCAGGATCAGAAAAAGGTAAACAGATTCATTACATTCTCTTGCGGTTTTTTTGTGGGCACTTTGCTTGACCGTAAAAAATCCAAACCTTTGCCAGTGTTTGTGCTCAGCCTCTTCTCTTCCCTCCACAGCAATGATGTGGCTGTCTCTATCGCTGGAGATCATGTATGTCGGCCTGCTGTTAATCAGCTGCACGCTGCTGTCCGTGCAGTTGTGTATCCGGACCTGTTGCCCCTCCACGCAGCGCTGGGGCCAGCTGCTCAACGCTTTCGCTGCTGTCTTCACAGTCCTGGGAGGTACAGCTTTTACTTTGGATACATACAGTAGTTGAATAAGACTTTAATAAAAACAGAGAACGACCAGTGTTAACCAGTTTCCTTTCGCTGATAGCTGATGATTTAGGTGATAGCTGGAAAAGAAAAATTAAAAACTAATGTGTATATGTATGTGTATGCATGTGTATATGGGTATACATGTGTATATGTGCATGTAAGTAGGTATATGTGCATGTATGTGTAAGTATACATGTATGAATAGGTGAAGAATTAAATTGTTTGTATTAAACTAAAGTTGAAAAGTAGAAAAAGGGGCTAGGGCCAGAAAAACTTACTACCTACTCCTTTTTGAACATGAAAATCCATATTTGAATCATTTACAATAATCTTGAAAGATATGTTTGCTGAATATTTAGTTCTTGTTGGTTTTCTTGCTTGTACTGAAATGTAGATGAAACCTTTAAATGATGTAACCAGTTTGGTGTATATTCCTCCCTCTGTGTTCCCAGGTCTGCTTGGGATGGTGGGTCACATGATGTTCATGCAGGTGTTTCAGACCACCGCCTCAATGGGACCAGAAGACTTCAAACCTCACAGCTACGGCTACTCCTGGGCGTTCTAGTGAGTTCATTAAAAACACTGTACTGAACATTTAGGGCCCTATCTTGCACCCAGCGCAGCGCTGCGCGGCGCAAAGCCCAACGCAAAGCCTGACCCAAGTGTCTTTGCTAGTTTAAGACCGACGCAGTTGTCAGTTTCCCGTCCAGCGACCGCGTCGTTTAAATAGCAAATGCACCTGCGTCCATCTGTGGCCCATGGGCGTGCTGGTCTTACAGGGAGGTGTGTTCAGGTGTGTTCAGGTGCATTCTGGGTGTGCTGGTCTTACAGGGAGGTGTGTTCAGGTGCATTCTGGGCGTGCTGGTCTTACAGGGAGGTGTGTTCAGGTGCATTCTTGGCATATTGCTATCTTGAGGCAGCAGGAAGTGATCGCACCATTGATCAACAAAAACCTGGTCTAAAGTCAATAGTGCAGCATTTTATTGTTATATTAACAGAGCATTAGTAAAATGCTCCTAGGCTCGTGCACAGCACCCGCACACTATGCTTGTTACACACACAGGGACGCAAAGCAGCACACACACATGCAGAAGATTACAAATAAAAATATTACGGTGCAAATCCTCCATCATAACAGCAATGCTCCAAGGTCCAAACGTGCCTGGCTTTTAAAGGGAATGGGAGATGATCTCTGATTGGTTTATTGCATGTTACGCCCAAAACACACCTCTGATTAATGAAGACACTAAGTACAACCCTTCAGAACCATGCGCCCGGCGCACGGACCCTTTTTTCCGCCGTCAAACTAGCAAAAGTGGATTTGGACACGCCCTAAACGCACCTGCACCAGGCGCTTCACGTTACAATAGGGCCCTTAAGTACATACACATGGTGCCTGACTGAAACTGCACCGAGTCCAACAAGCCATACGGCAATATAGGTTGTATATTCCTATCCTCTCATGTGACCCACAGGATCGTTTTCGTCCTCGTATCTAAACCAGAGAACGTAACGGTCTCGGTTTTAAACATGTTCGTTTTGAAACGGTCGCAGTTTGGTTAGGTTTAAGCACCAAAACTACTAAGTTAAGTTTAGAAAAAGATCATGGTTTTTTGATAATGACGATGATGATGAATAATTTTATTTCCGTTAACATACATGAAAGAAACAATTATTTCCCACCATTTGCCACTGTATCTAACCGAAAAAGCAGCAAAGCAGCACATATCTCTACCCTGGGAGCTGTGCTTTTCTCTTTTTCTTGAAAAAGAAGAAAATGATGTTCTTCAAGTTTTCCAAGTTTCCCCCTCAATCAAAATCGAAATGGGCCGAGTATATTTCAGCACTGAAACACAAGCGAACCACCTGCTTCCTGTTTCTCTCTGTCTCCGTCAGCGTGGCCTGGTTTGCCTTCACTGTCTGCATGTCCGCCGGTGTCTCCACCCTGAACAACTACACCAAGAAGGTCCTGATGGTGGGGCCCAGACGCGGCTCCGGCCTCAACGCCTGCAGCTTTAACTTCGTGGGGCTCCTGCCACCTCATTACACCGCTGCCAACCCAGGCCTCACCCTGGCCTGTCCCCCGTCTCCCCCCCGGATCTCCCACTTGTCTCCCTACTACGAGCCCCCGACGGCAGTGTCACGGGCCTCAGGTGCGAGGCTCACGCACTCCCACTCCCTGCCTCTCCCCCACTCCAACTCCTTCCCTCTTCCCCCCTCCCACCCTGCGCCTGCATCCCCGTTCCACCGCCTCTCACTCCCCTCTCCGTCTACGCCACACACCTCGTCCGTATCCGTCCACATGCGCCTGCCGGGACACCAGGAGAGCCATTACGAGCCGGAGGACTACAGCCCACTTTGAACCAGCGCAGTCTTTCTCCTGTCTTGGCAATGCAGTGTAATGTTTGCTTTAGTCTGAATTAAAAATGGTCCACTGACCCAATGAATCCAGGTAATCAGCTGTGATAACAATCACTCAGTTCTAATAGAGAAGGAAAGTGGGTTACACTTTACTTGAAGGTATCTACACAAGAGTGACATGACACTGTCATGAACGTGTCATAAACATTGTAAACAAGTCATAAACGTTTATGACATAACGCTTCTGTCATTAAGTGTCATGACACTCTTACCCCCAATTTCCACCAACTGCGGAATGGCTGCGGGACATCCGGTTAATTTTCCAAATAAAATACACCGTGCACACTAGGGGTGTAAGAAAAAATCGATACACTTGAGTATTGCGATATTTTATTTTGCAATACTGTATCGATTTTCAAAAAGGCAATATTGATTTTTTTTTTTTTTTTTCAACATTCAAAAATATTCATGTAAGACAGTGGTTCACGTTTGTTTTGTGTTCAAACCCCCTACCGCTAGATGACCATGCTGAGATGCTCCACTAGTGTCCTTGCCTAACAGTGCCTAGCAGTGCCTGACCGTTTGCTAGAAGCTAACAACGTAGCTATGGCTGAACTTTGGTCTACTTTATCATATAAACATTAGCTCACTAAGAACCTGGGAACCACAATCCCAAACTGGCAGTTAGATTTTCTGTGTACTGAATTGTTTACCTAAAGTAATCTTCTTTGACTTCTATGCACATCATGTCTTTTTTTAAATATTAGTTTTTCTAAAATTATACTTTAAAAAAATCCCAATATATCGCCTTACGCACAGTATCGAAATATATTGCAATATATTGAATCGTGACCCATGTATCGTGATACATATCGTATCGCCAGATTCTTGCCAACACACAGCCCTAGTGCTCACGGCGGATGATATTTTCCTGCACTACACCATGAAAAGGTCATAATGGGCGGAGACGGGCCTGAAGTCACGTTTGTGGTTCTGTTTATAGAAACTACATCCTGTTATATCGCGCGATAATACGTGAATTCGCAAGATCTCATGGGTCCTCGTGACTTCAGCTGTCAGTCATGGCTGCAGCCGTTCCACGACAAATCCGCACCTGGTGGGTATTGAAGGACGGAGGATCACGGAGCCGACACGCAGACGTTCTGCAGTCGGTGGAAATTGCGGGTTATGTAGATACCTTCAAGTAAAGTGTTACTGGAAAGTGTAACAACCATTGTTTTACAGACTTAAATATTATTAACATACTGCTTCATGAACTGTATTATTTAGAAACAAATCTTACTAAAACTATTTTCAATTGTCATAGTTTAAACTGCTGATATCTTCTTTTGGCTAATGCACATAATTGTAATAAATGTGATCATCAGACTGCTGGCTGTTTGAAACATTTCACTGCTTTTTATCTGCAAGTCTCCAATAAAAAAAAATCATTCTAACAAATTAGCCAATAGATCATAATTAAATACATTTACAACTATCCTTGCTCCTAATCATGACAAATGGACATGAAACAAAAAAAACTTCTTTTTAACTAGTTTTAATATTGTAAAAATCAAGTTTTAATGACGTGAAAATCATTGTCACTGTCATCGATAACGGGGAAAGAAGAAAAGCAAAAAATAAAACAGCGTTAGACATACAGATGCATTATGGGAAACGGTACATATTTACATAGGCCTACTATATCTCACGCTTTAAGAGTCAAGGCAGTTGCCTTTCTGTCACACAGAGCTGACATTACTGGATTAACAGTCAGACAAAAGATGCATTTAGTGGATTTAGGTAAAATGGCAAGTTTGATACATACTCGGTTAATGGAACTCAAAATCTCTAAAATATTGTGTTTGCTGCATTAAGAATAGACCGAAAGAAAAATGATGTTAAGTCCTACTACTTCTTTGGGGTTCATTACTTGGACATATTTGGAAGAAAAACAAAAGCTCTGTATTGTAGTGTAAGAGTTTGTATATGATTTGGCTTTTACACTTCCACACTCTTAACTCCAGTTTGATGTCTTCCTACTCACGAATAATTACAAAACAAACTCACGCTGTATGATTTTATATTTTACATCATCACATATTCTCATTAGATCACACACAAATCTGTAACAGCTGACATATGAATGTTTTTTTTTTAAGACTTTAAACTTGCACAGCTTTGCCGATCGATGCCATCACGTCGTAGTAACACTCTGTTTGATTAGCGGTGCATTATATGACGTTAAAACCAGAGCAGATACATGAAATAAAATCCATGAACTAACAATAAAATAACAAGGAAAAAAAAATAAAAAAATAAACTAAAATCGTAAACTCTGCCCGTTTTATCCAACACTAAATATCCATATGTAAATGTACATTACAAAACAAAAAGGGCCACATATTTTACTCTTCAACCTGCTTTTGTTAAAAAAGCGGAAATATTGATAGATCTTAATTTATCAGAGCATTTTATATCGTCAGGCAAAATCTGTTCAGTTAATAACAAAAATATTCTTAATCCTTGGAAATCCAGCCCAAACTCTGGGTTGAAAATACACTCAAATACAACTGTGATTGATTGAGCTTGCCTTTTACTGCCAAAATATCCCAAACACTCTTAAGGCTATGTTCACTCTTGGCGTCTTTTTTGACAAGAAAAAGTTGACTAGAGCGCTTTTATAGTAAAAAAGAAAAAGAAAGCTGGCAGCATTTTGGTTCCAAAAAGCAGCCGAGTGCGTCTTTTGTTGCTATAACAACAGCTACTGCTAAAGTATCCTAGCTAGAGCACTATGTGGAGTGGTGCTAACCACAAAGCAGTGGAGCCAGCTAGAGAAAGAACAGAGAGAATGGTGCTAACGTTAGATAAAACAAAATGAGTTGAGTGGAGCACCCAATCATATCATATAACTCGCTGTACTCCGACTCCATTTTTTCTTGTTGTAAAAAACGACATGTCTGGCTACTGCACTTGTCATTGGTCAGCTGTCAAAAAAGCGCTTGAAGTAGGGTGTTTTTTTTTTGTTTTTTTTAGACAAGTTAAACTTTTTTCAACTTCAAAAAGATGCCCTGAGCTGTAGAAAAAAGCGCTCAGGACTTTTTTTTTAAAACAAGGTTTACTCCATAGAATTCAAATGTAAAACAGACGTTGGCAGCTTAAGAAAAGACGCCAAGAGTCAACATAGCCTAAAAGTGTAAAACCCTGACTATCTGACAGCAGACCCAATCAAACACTGTTTGATTGGGTCTGATCACATATTTGAGAGGATCAACAGGTTCTATCTGTAGCTGAATATACACTAGCAGCGCAAATCTGGTATGGTATAAACACTGTTTACACCATCTGTGACTAACAACCAGATTTCAGCTGAAAGAGTAGATCCAGCCAAAGGGTTTGGGGCTGGTTTGGAGCTAGCTCTAGTGTCCGTCTCACGCTGTCTTCTTGCGTAGCACAAAGTAAATGATGGAGGAGATGAACGTGATGGCGAAGGAGGTCCACGCCAGGATGTAGCAGTGACCATACCAACCGGTACTCTCGTCGAGGTGAAAGCGGTCTGTGTAGATGGAGGCTGCGATCATGATGCACAGGCCTGGAGGAGAGGAGACAAGGACACATCAGTGAGGGGGTAGAGAAGGAGACAAATGAAGAGTTGTGAGGATAGAGAGGGAAGACAGGGAAGAAAGACAGGGTTTCCACGGGGTCTTAAAAAGTCTTAAAAAGTCAAAAATGTCATAATGAAAATGTTTGGCCTTAAAAAGTCTTAAATGCGCTGACGTTTTGTGTTCTAGGTCTTAAATAATTTTAAACAGGTCTTCATTTTCCAATGTCCGTGCAACGCTACCTCTAATGCTCTTTTTTTAAATCCTGTGGTGGTGTTCTTTTTTTGCTAGTCCAAATATAATGTCGCTGTATTACAACTACAAATGAGACCAACATGCAACTTATATTGCAGCCAATCAGCTTTCGTGTTATTGGCGGGAGTCTCTTTGGGATTGTACCACAGACATAAAGCGGATTTTATTCTACAGATATGGGGAAGTGCAAGTTTAGCGATACTTAGCTTGAAAAAACTGTATTTAGGGCTTAGTTGACTAAAGGTCTTAATTTTCTTTCATAATGGTCTTAAAAAGGTCTTAAAAAGTCTTACATTTGACTTGGTGAAACCTGCAGAAACTCTGGAAAGAGGGAAGAGAGAGGGAAATAAACAACAAAACAAAGATACTCACAGGCGAGGAGCTGAAAGACGCCGGAGATGGTGAACCTCTGTCCTTTCTGGAGGGTGAAGAGCTGACCCACGAACACAAAGATGCCCAGGCCGGAGAATATACACGCTAGCACTGAGCTGGCCTGCACTGCCTGGAGATAATCTGCAGGGGGAGACAGAGAGACCAACACAATGATGTGATGTGACGTGATGTGATGGGGGGGGGGGGGGGGTATCCTAAATATGTGCTAAACATCATACTTGACACATCCAGGACATGCCGCAGTGACTCTGTATTTCTGTAAAAATCTGGTCAGACAGTTGCTCACTGGCAGGAATGTTACGTTCACACACCGCAAGGATTTTAAAACACACTGATCATGACACCATGGAAAGACAAACAATAGCTTTGTATGTTTTGATGGTCCAAAAGTTATATCAAAGTATAAGCAAAACTACCGTGTACCCCATCACTATGCATCAACATACAAAAGGCTCAGGAGATAAACACAAGTCATTACTTTCAGTTTTTGCTACACAATCTTGATCTCTTTGTTTTATGGAAGCATCATTTTGGTGCTAAACAGGTCTTAATTTGCAATGCGAAAATAATAATTTGGATAACTGCAAACCCATTGTGTGTCCCCAATCCATCTACACGCACGTGTTCTGGGTGGATAGCAGAAGCAATAAATACTATAAAATGAGATTCTAGCTATATGTTTGTACAAGATACCACTTTCATATCACTTGAAGGTTTGTTTTATTTAATGTGTAGAAAAAGGTAAAGTCAGGCACCAATCAGGATTGAACAATATTTGAATCAAATCAAGTGTAATCAGATCTGACCAAACCACACCCACACAGGCCTGATGAAGCCATTTTTGAGAATAGGGTATGTAACATTGGTTGGGCTGAACATGGCCCGGGTGCTGTTCTATGAGCACTAATGCAACCCTGTCAAACAGCCCCAGACTGAAACAAGAGGTTTTCTCCCTTATATGGTATGCTCATGAATATTTAGATAAGCTGTGCGCTGATTGGTTGGTTTACAACAAGCGACACCCACACAGGCCTGATAAAGCCATGTTTTGAGCATTTAACTCTCAATAAATGATACCAAAAGATATCTTTTTTTCATTTTAATCTTGGTCATTAAAGCATAAATATTTAATGTTTTAGAGAAATACTTAAAAAAAATTGAAGACAGATTGTCAGGGCCTTTAATGAAATGCAGTTATTATAGCCACTGGTGTAGAATTAAGGCAGTACAGTGAGTCAGAAAATCAAACATTGTCGGCAAACCCTGAGTTTTACTGAGAACTAAATATGACTGAGTGTTTAAGTGTTGTACGCATGGAAAAAGGTTCTCCTCATAATTGCTTCTTTGCAGCGTGGCCGTTGTGTCTGGCTTACCCTCTGGGTAGTGTGAACCTGTGGGAAGAGCGGTGAAGTTCCACACTCCGTTTTGAAGTACCCACCGGGCCCACACATCAGTGGACACAGTTTCAGTCACCCACCAGGCCTGAGGGGAAAGGGCAGAGTGACAATATTTTACATCTGAGATCATGTTTTCGATATGGACAACCTTCCTACATGCAACAAGGAAAATTAATGAATCAATACAAGAAGAGAGAGAGAGAGAGAGAAAAATGTGGAGAATTCAAAGCAGGAGTGCGTGCACACAAAGCTGCAGGTGTGTTCACCCTGGGTTCTGACATGTATTGAGGGGAAGCTGCAGGCAAAGGGACGACAATCAGAAGGAGGAATGCACATCCGACTGTCACTGTGGCATTCCACAGCTCTATGGTACGCAACATTTACGACAACGCAGGTAAGAATCTGACATGTTTACGTGTGTGTGTGTGTGTGTGTGTGTGTGTGTGTGTGTGTGTGTGTGCACCGTCTGAATGCCACCTTGGCTGCAGTTTAAATGCACACACACTGATGCACTCGGTGACACCGGGTGACGACACCGGGTGACAACACCGTGGCGTGGCCAGCCCATCTGTCACCCGGATATGTCAAATATGTGGCCCTGAGAAGACAGCGGACCATTGACATACAGTACAAAAGGAATGGCGGCCTCGAACGATGGCCGAGGGGCGAGCAGCCAATCACTTATACGTCTTGACTCTTCTGTCCGTCTCTGCTGTCTGTCAGCATGCTAAGAGATGCGCATAACTCTTCAGCTCTGCCATTCTAACGCTCAAACTATGGGGAAGTTAGGGATTATGCAGGGGGGACAATTATCCCTTTGTGCTGTGAGGAAGTGTAGAGTGCCGCACTGTGACAGGTGTGTCATAATAAAATGCCCAGCAGTTAAAAACAAAGCAAAGATGTGCTTACATTGTCAATGGTGGCCACCAGGAGGAGGATGATGCCTATAATGTGAAGGAGAAAGATACCAGCAAGGAGAATCAGCATGATGACGATGCTGCAGAGAGAGAGAGAGAGAGAGAGAGAGAGAGAAAAGAGGAAACTTGTTAAACCACAGGATGAATATAACTGGAGGGCTAACTGTTACCCAAGCTAATAAAACAAACACAAGCAGCTACTATGAGCAGAAAGAATCAAATAGGCCTATGGCCAATAACAAAGGCTGCACACTTCCTGTCGGGTTTTGGAAAGCCAGCCATTAATGACAGCACCAAGCACACACACACACACACACACACACACACACACACACACACACACACACACACACACACACATACATACAGTACATATCATCATGAACACACTCAGAGCAACAAAGCAAGGCCAAAAACCTGGCATCCACTCAGGGTGTGGCTTCACAACTTCTAATTACTTTGAATTACAGCTACGCCACTCTGAGTGAAATGCCTGCAAATAGACGTCGGGATAATGTTCTTGTCGAGAGGGTGGGGGGGCACAAATGCAGGGGTGTCGTATATTTGTGCAGACAGATTCAATTTTCAATGAATTTATTCAAATTTTATTCATTGTGTCAAATCATAACAGAAGTTATCTCAGGACACTTTACAGATAGAGTAGTTCTAGGCCACAATCTATAACACACTCTATGTAGGCTATAGATCAGTACACAAAATCAGTTGGGAAACAGATTCTGTGAGAGAGAGTGTGTGTGTTAAGGAGGGAAGCTGATGATGATGGCGAGTTTGGGCTTGTCTTGTGCTCGGAGAACCCCACCTTAAAATAACTGTAGACAATACCTGCTATCCTAGCAGCCTAGCTGGCCCATCCCCCTGGTTACACATTATTACACACACTATTACACATTTAAGCTAAAAAACTCCACTCTCCACTGTCCCTCAGGCCCCTCTACTGTAACTGCAATAGTTCTACTTCACTGGTCCCACAACAAGTGGCTCTGCCCTGACATATCACAGGTTTAAACCCTTTTTGTTTTGTGTGTGACATTCTTAATAGTGTGTGAACTACGTACAGCTGCATCCAGTACTGAGGCCGCACTGGGTGCTAACAGAGGAAGAGGCACATCTGGAATGTGCTGGTTCTTTCCACGGTGAGGGAGTGGTCAAGGGCTGAGTCCACACACACTCGGATGCTCGCCAGCTCACTCACACGCAACCACACACATATACAAACACGGAGCAACCAACATCTGCTTCAAACGGCTACAGTGAAGTGATAAATTGAGCTTTTAAATATTTGTATAATTTCTGTCTGAAGCTCTGAGAGCTCAAACGCAGACTTATGTTGTCTTCTGCTAGACAAGCAAACTTTAATGAACAACTTCTGGTCAGAAAATATAACAAGTTAAATGCTCAGCAGTTGCATTAATATAAAACACATTTGTGAAATACTTTGATCATATGTCTTCCAAATGCTTGCCCGACACAAGACGTGCAAACTGTTGCTGCTGGGATTTTTTAGATCTGGCCTGGCTTTGGCACATTTTCCATTGCGCAAAATGGAATACATGTGGCTAAGGCTACTGTAGGTTTGAGAATGCTAAAAATCCCCAAAAAGAAAGCTGGAAAGTAGTCCTGTGTGACGTGTCTTTTAAAGAAAATACATTCAAACAAGTGACTATAGCACTGCTTCAGGAACTGGGCACATCTGGAAAGCAGCCTCACCTGGCCAGTTAAGGTGGAGTTACTGTAATTCAATAGCAAAGTTGCCTGTAAAGGTGAACAGGTATATACGGGAGATACACACACACACACACACACACACACACACACCTGCCTTTACTCTGTGCCTCATTTGTTTTTCTTAAATAAAAAATACTGAAACAAACCTGCAGAACTCCTATTAAAATACCACCGTTCTATCATTCTGAAGCATCTATAGAGAAATTAAACACACAAAGGGATTCAAAAAGCACAAGAAGAATCTTTGACTTACTGTTTGAAGGCTGTGTGTCTCTTTAGGTCTTATTCCTCCTGCTCTCAAGATCACTAATTTCAGACTCAGAGTCTAAATGCACAAACACTAGAAACTACCCGTCCGCCCACTTTTACCCAGCCCTCTTTTTAAGTCCACACCCCAGACAAGCCTCTGCCTTGCTAGATCACATTATCCCTCTTCCCCCCCCTACTCTCTTTGCCCCTTGCCCCACCCTCTCTTTTTTCTGTCTACTTTACACACATGCAAAGGCTCCAGCCAGCCACTATTTCCACAACTTTTGTGGGCAGGCAATATTTATTTTCCCTTTGTGTTCGTTATCTCACGTCTCTGTCACTCAGTCCGGTGGTGGTGATTTTGTCAGGGAGGGCAGCTGATGACTCACTATGACACTAATGTTTGAGGGAGGAAACTCCCATAACATTTAACACTATTGACAGTGATTGTCCATGTGCTGCCATGGCGACAGACTGCAGCCCCGACCTAATCACAATCTCGCCGTTGCTGTTGTATATCAACAAACAGTCAAACTCACGTAAACACAGCACATACGGTAATAAGCACAATCATAAGTGCAGTGTTTCTTCGGAATCACCGCCCTCCTTTGTTTTCCCCGCTTTTGTGACAGAGGAAGGAGTTTCAGGATGAAGGAATGTTGTTGGTTCAGAGGAAGAAAGGGGTGGGGGCAAAATGAGTGCAAGTCCAAGCTTGAGTGAGTGAGAAGGAGGGAAGAAGAGGGAGGGGATGGGAACGGAGGGAGGAAGACAGGAAGGCAATGAGAGAGGAATTTAAAACAGGGTGTTAAAGAACATTTCACACTGCTGCAAGTTCATTAATCATTACTCCCCCAACATTGTTTCATAGCTGGTGTTGATTGATATTGTCCCAATGATTCCAGTGAGTCCAACAACAGATCACATGCGTTAGTTTAGTTTGAGGGAGAATCTTTTAACAGCCCTGAAATAAATAATATAACATAATAACATCTGCATGTTCGTCATAGAGCTCAATGATTACAAATTGTGCTCTCTGTGGCAAATCACTGACATCAATGGGGCACAGGGTAAATGTTTGAGCCCTTATCATTGCTAACCATATCTAATATATCACACAAGGTTTCCAAAAAGCATCAGACACGCTACTTTTGTCCTCAGAGAACCAGGCCAAAGAGTATCGTGTCTTACATTAGGCTCAAATATGAGAATATTTGTATGTTGTACACATCCAGAATTTTAAAAACTACTTCACAACACGGCAGGGCTGAGTGGTATGACAATATATGTATATCATCAAAACGATATAAAAATGTCTATATTTTTTCGATAACGTATTTATCGCGATGTCGAAAAACCAGCGTCCGACCTGCGATACGGTAATATTTACGTCATTTGAACAACCCTTTAAGTTGTGGTCCTTGCATCCTTAGTAATACAGTAGTATTGAGTAGTTTTGTTGTGTATTTTGTATTTTTCAAATAGTTTTTAAAATCGGTAATTTTAAAATGTACTTGATTACATTTTGAGTGAAGTATTGTATTTTGCTAGATTACAAATCCCATCCGTTACTGATAATAATAAAAAATTCGACTAACGAAAACCGAAAGGAAGAAAACAAATCACGCTCGGAACCACTACAGTGACGAATGATCAACATCTAGGCTGCCTACCAGGCTCCCAGTCTTTCTGTAGGAGATTGAGAACGAGATGGAGGTGGATCAGGTGAGCGACGACGGTTCAGAGACTGTTTCAGTAGAAATTCTAGCTGAAACATCGAATTCTGCTGCCCAAAATGGCAAAAATCCTTGGCCACATTTGAAAGACACATTTGTTTTCCATTTAAATTCGAGAGGGCCAATAGCATCATAATGCAATGCCAGATGTGCCTGCCAAAGGTGACTGAACTGGCAGCGTTCAATAACTCCACATCTAATCTGCGGAAGCATGTTTAAGTATTTGTGCATTGGTACTTCAAACGAAGTTTTCATGACTAATAGCAAATTGCCAATTAGCAAAACATGTTTCGTGGCATTGCTAATTTTTGTCTAGCATTAGCAACCCGTAGGACAACGTATGTAGGACACTGGCTAAATCCCCCTGCCCCGTTTTACAGTTTTTTTTAATGTAACTAAGTAAATTTTACTTAAAGTACATTTTAAATGAACTACTTATTACTTTTACTTGAGTATTTTTTCAGATTGGTAATTTCACTTGTACTTGAGTAATATTTTATTGGTACTTTTACTTGAGTACAGTATTTTAGTACTTTTCCACCTCTGTTTTCTAGTATAGACATCCAATCTGGAAAACTGTTTATATGCCATTTTTTTCAGACGTCATCTCACAAGCCCACTCCTGGATTGACGGCACCCCTTCCTTCCTCCATCCACTCCAAATAATCTGGCTGTCATTAAACTAGTCTGGACCCAGCTTCTTATGTGCTTATCCATCCCACTTAGGACTGACCCATCTCCTAGAACCAATAATCTTGGGCTGAATGGAACCTGGGTCCCTGCTATCAGACATAGGTTATCATGTATCCTGGTCCAAAATTCCTGAACCTTATCACAGGACCACAGGACATGAAGTAATTGGCCGTCCTCTGTCTTACATTTCCAATGATTTGGTGTGTCTTTCTTACAAATTCTAAACAGTCTGGATGGAGTCCAATAGAAGAGATGCATAATCTTGAACTGTCACATCATGTGACATAGTTTCTTAATAAAATAAGAAAATACTCAGTGCTTTTCATTTGTCAATTAATTCACACAGGAGTATACAACAGTAGGCGTTATCAAGTGGTTATTTCATATAGAATATTTATTTATCGAATCAAAAACATGCTATATCGTGATATTTATTTGTATTGAGATATGAAATGACCTGTATTGGGATAGAAGATTGTGAAGAAGTGTCCATATCGCCCAGCCCTACAACACAGTATAGTAAAAGCACAACAAAACAGCTTTTAGTGTAATCAGATTATATAGTTTTATAAAGTGGTTTGATTTTAAAACTGTTGTTAAAGTTTTGGACGGGGACATCTGTTAAGTAGAGACCATAAATAACTGGAAACTGGAAAAACTGAAAAAGAAAATGTACGTGTGCTCTCTGCTGAAAAGTGGCAGTTGAAATGTGATTACTGAAAGAAGGTGAAATGGTAGTTAAATAAAAACAATGAGGATATAAATATGAGAATATGAAAGCGAGACCACTAATAAACGTCACGCAGGAAAGTCAGACACACACAAGTAGATAGAGAGGGACAAATACACTCCTGGTGTGGACTGGGAGACTGAGGTCCAACTTGTTTGCTTCTGGTGAGCATGCAAATATGCAGATACAGAAATAGACGTGTGAGTCAAAGGCTCAGCAGAGTACCTGGTCAGTATCATGTCAGGCTGCCTCAGCCTCAGGTATGACGCAGCAGGATAATAACAGGCTTCAGACATAATTTACCTGCCAATACAGTCAGTGATCTTGAAAGGCAGCAGAGCCTGCGGAGTTTATACCACAGCTACTTGTGTGGCTACATTTTGCTGGGGTCACACACACATCCTCATTGTACGTGTACAACGAAATTGGATGCAGTCCTATCAGTGCAAACATCCGCAAAAGTGCAAAACAGGTGAATTAATATGTATAAAACAGCCTCTAAAAGTCACTATAAAATACATAAAATGAGACAGAAGATTTACTGAGACAAGACATTTACAGCACAATTCATCCCTAATAATCAAGTAGCGTCAAGTGCAGTATTTTTTTTATCATTATTTGCTTATAGTGCAATACAAGTGATCAACATGAAAATACATACGGAGCTAAACCAAACAGACAAATAAACAAAACAAAATAGCACACAAAAGACCAATATCAAAAGATGGGGGCATAATGTTTAGCTTCGGCTAACTTATTGTAATACTCCTGTGTGTGTGTGTGTGTGTGTGTGTTTGCGTGTGTGTACGTAAGTGAGTGAGTATATGCGCACGTGGCTTCTTTTCTTGGGTCAAGGGCATTGGAAAGAGAGATCAAAGAAAGAAAGGGAACAAGAGAGAGAAAAAAAATAGACTTAATGCTTTTGGGGGGGGGGGGGGGGTGTCCTGAATCGTGTTCAGACACAGAGTGTCTTTGGGCTTTTTTGAGAACATGCAAGGGTGTTAGACTGGGGGTGGAAAGGGGACTGAGTACCCAGGGCCCTCATGTGAGGAGGGCCCAAAAATATGCTAGAACGAATAGCTGTGGATGTGGGTAGGGACCCATAGAGAATGCCTTTCTACAGGGCCCATAATTTTGTGCTACGCCCCTGAGGACATGCAAAAAAACACTATCACCTGGCGTCTGTCTTTATTAGGAATCAAACCAAGGCTCTTCTCCTTTTGTGAAAACTAAGATGAAAAGTGCGTATTTTAATGTGGTTGTCATGGGAAATAACCTTTTTCATATGTAGTCAGAGGGACTCAGAAAGTTGGAATGCTAAACATAACCAGCGCTGAAATGTTAAACTAAACAATGCCTCTGCCACGGTAACACTTCAGGTTTCTGCGCTCTTTTTAATGCATGAAACAGATTTCCATGACAACACTATCACACTCCATGGGAGCCGCAGTAAATAAATATATACCACCCATGTTACTATTTAAGAAGGCCAAATGAGTATGATCCATCCGTTGAGCTTCAACAGTCTGAATAGACACCACACCTTGATCATACTACTTAACGTCCAAAGCGTCCCACCCAAAACACTGTGGGAAAGAATGTCAGCCAATGGAAATTTTGCAATTCCGGTTTGGAATATAGTTGACTAATCTTGTCAAAATCATACATTACGTCTACTACACGTACCGACACAGCTCTACCCGAGCTGACAGACAACTCCACGCATGCATGCAAGCAAAGGATGCATGTGATCATTTCAGTTCAATTTACAATTTGTTCAATCTGATTTATATTAGGGCGATATGGCCGAAGTCTTTTATCCTGATATAGGTCATTTCATATCTTGATAATGATATATATCACAATATATTTTCTGGCAATTCAATAAATAAATAGTCCATATGTCCAGTATTTACAGTATAGTTGGCAAATGAAAAGTTCTGCGTATTTCTCATTTTATTAAAAACATTGCGAAATAAACATAACATGCGAGGATCACAACGCAAAGAGTGACATAAATGACTGTTGCTGCTGCTGTTTTTTTTTTTTGACATTGCGATGGAAACAATATAGAAGAATATATAGATAGACATTTTTATATCATTTTGAAGATCTATATCGGCCAGCCCTACATAGATTATAAAAAAAAAAACTGATGCATCTTCAACTACAACTCTTTGCAATTTGGGGTTATCATTCACTTCACTTGTAAGTCGCTTTGGATAAAAGCGTCAGCTAAATGAATGTAATGTACAACCGCTTTTGAGACACAATGTGAGAGTGACACAGAGCATAGAAAAACACAAGAGACATTAACTGAGAAAAAGAGAGAAGTGAGAATGGAGAATGTAGTCGGACCTGATTCTGCTCTGGGCGTGTCGACCCAACCTTGCAGCCAAGGTTTGTATTGTACCGAACAGTGCGATATGGCACTCCCTCCTGCCTGTTCCACACAGCAGAACTTGAGAGTTATTGAGTGAAACCAATATACATGCCTGTGGACTTGAGTTATGCAAGAAAAATGCCTTTTTTTAAGTTTGTGGTGTATTTTTGGAAGAGGAAATTCCATGAGTCATTGATCAGTCAGTCATATAATTTTTTTAAGAGTAAAAACCTGATGTGTGTATCAGGAGCTTAGCTACAACACGTTTTTTAGATCCAAATACAAGTTGACAAATCACATGCCTGTGGAACTCTTGAAGAAGTCCAATGGGAGGGCTTGCTCAACAATCAGCCCTTTCTCATGTTGCCATTGATGATCAGTACCGGAAAAACTAGTCCTAAAGTCCTAAAGGATCCCTCGGAACAGTTGTGATATTGTCTGATCTGAAAAGTTGTGTGCAAAAGTATTAATGATAAATACTTTCTCAGGGGTTGCCTTTTCAGGGTGGTTCTATTAGTTCAAGTGTGCAGTTTACGACACACTGTGGGGTCATTAAAGAGCTGAACGCACAGCTGCTATTAAAAAATGACTGAAATACACTTTGACATTTTACATTGTGGAAAATGAATTGTGTGGCCTGTCAAGAGGGCAATTACTGTAACTTTTCCAACAGCCTCAACATGCACTCCGATATCGTAGTATCAAAGCTGTGGCACTGAGTCTTGCATTCTTAATTACTGGTTGTTTGTAAAGTTGGCAGTCTTAGACATTCATCTCTTTGACGCGTGTTAAATTACCCTGAAAAAGAGCATCAGCGAAATGCCAAAAATATAAATTAGTTTTATATAGACAAACAAGGCCTACAGCAAGACAGATTGCTATTTTTCGTTGTTGAATATCAAAATCCTTTGATTAGGTGTTTGTAAAGAGTCTCAGTGAGGGAGTATTTCAACACAATTGTGTGAAACAAAGCCAGCAGAGCGGTGCCTACATGCCATGGGAGTGAGTCTGACCACAGCCAAGTCACTGCTGCTTTACACAATAGTAAAGCTCTCTGTCTGTGGTTGACTGTCTCACTCTGATCATTCCTTCTCTTTCTTACACAATGTCGCAGACTGCTCTGAGATTTCTAAACTCCTATTAGAAAAACAACCAGAGTGTGTATTTACAGGATTTGCAGGGGTAATTTTACAGACTTTGGTATGTGTGTGTTCTTTTGAACGAGACAGAGCAAACACAAGGGCCTGTGTCAGTTTTGTCTTGTGTTGCAACTGTCACCTCACCCAAGGCTATTGACTAATTTGAAATGTCAACCATTGACCCTACTTCCAGTGTCACAGGGCTGGTTTGGATGATAAGCAACTGCACAGGCATGTCACTCACACACATACTCATACATATACTAACTACATACATAATACATACTAACACGCATACCTACATAGATGTACAAAACCTCATCTATCTCTAACAGAAGTGAAACATGGCCCCAGTTTCTGGTAGAGAAAAAAACAAACGCATATTGTACATACATACTGCATACTCATCATCCTCTAAGGGAGTGACACATTGCCACAGGCACTGGAGAAACAACAACACACACACACACACACACACACACACACACACACCACACACACACACACACACACACACACACACACACACACACACACAGCTTCCTTTCCCACTGTCCTCTCAGGAGAGAGATAATGTTCAATTTAATTTTCCAGTAATGGT
Source organism: Sander lucioperca (assembly GCF_008315115.2). NCBI lineage: Eukaryota > Metazoa > Chordata > Actinopteri > Perciformes > Percidae > Sander > Sander lucioperca. Next base: position 28,601,514 of record NC_050193.1, on the reverse strand, counting down.
CACTTCCCCAGTGTGTTTCCATGTTGTGGCCTTTTGCCCGACAATAACTTGTTATTTAAAGGCAACCTCTGCCTCAGTCCATCAGTGATAAAAGAAAGGCCTTTTTTAAACATGCATATTCAAAACGTTGTTCAGTCAAGCTAACCACTGGGTGGGGAAAAAAGTGCAGGTTCAATTTTGGATTATAATGACCCACAGTTTTTTGTAAGTATTGGTAAGCATTTTTCAAATAGCCATTGCATTCAAGATGGTGTTCCACAGGGTTCAATACTTGGTCCGCTCTTTTTTAATTATACATGCTTTCACTCTAAATTATACATCAACACAGTGTACATTTTGATAGCTATGCAGACGACACTACTTTACCCGAGGTAGGTGCAACAGATCACTGTACGCCAAAACAACCAGTCACAAGAAGAGTTTCTTTTCACAGGCCATAACTGTGCAACACTAAAACATTCACTTACAAATATAAAATTATATATTTAAAAGAACACTGTGCTTTAAAGTGGCATCCATCATTGTCAAATAGAAATCCTGCACCCTGTATATACTGTAAATGCATGCATGCATGCATATCCTGTAAGAACCCCCTTCATGTTTATTTGTATTTGTTTACAATTTACAAAAACAATTGTATATATACATTGTATGTACATAACAGCTATCTTTGTTCAGCTTTGTTGTCCTTGTTATCAGCTGTATGTCTGTTTCTATCTTTCAGTAAATTGGTCTGTGTGTAAGAACATTGTGAGCAATTTAAAAAGTGAAATTACTTGTATGTGAACACATACTTGGCCAATAAAGCTGATTTTGATGATCGCAAAAGTTGAACTGTTTAACCTATTTTTGTTTAATGTAGTCTTTATCCTTGTTTATTGAATCTTATTGGGAGTTTATTTTATAGTATTTAAGCATAGTATTCCACCATGTTTATCGTATTCTTTTGTTTGCCACTGTTTAAAATGTTTTTATATATACAATTTGATGTCAAGAACTTTGAGCTGCATTTGTGTGAAAGGTGCTATAGTGTATTATTATTATTATTATTATTATTATTATTATCAAAACAATATCCTGTTTCTTACATATACTGCTGAATTGTGTTTGAATTATTGTGCAAAACTCTACATTTCTGTTTGTCCTGAGGGTAAAATGTTGGAACTAGAGAAGAAACTACATAATGTATTACAGGCAAAAAACCTATGTAGGAGGTAGACTTTGAGTGAATGGGCAATCAAAATCAAATTAAGACATCAAAGAATATGCTAAACATGCGGCTAAATTACTTTCTCTTTAAGAATTCACATGTGTCCTATTGGCTGCCTGCCTGTGGTTTGAATAAAAATGAGACAGGAGCAGCTTCAGGAGTCTATAATAAACCAGACGTGGTGGATATTGAGTAGTAAATGTGAGCCACTCAACTTTTTGAAGGCTGCAGTACAGCTTCCAGTGGAGCGAACATTGTGTGTGTGTGTCAGCTGTGGTGCCTAAGCCAACGTTTACATTAAATAAAAAAGAATTCCTCCTATTTAGTTGAGCCGCTATGTTTCCATGGTTACTGGCCAGGTTGTTTTTTTTTTCAATCTTGATTCACTTCCTCACCCTGAGTGCTTAGATTTACTACATTTAACTCCAATTTCTCCTCACGTGATTTCTTCTCCTCTTTGGAAACGTTTCTGCTCCTCCTGTTTCCTGCTCAGTGCCACCCTTGTGTTTAAGTCGCCCCCACAATGCTTTGCTCTTCAATGAAACCCAGACACACACACACACACACACACTGTACTCTCGCTCTGATTCTAAAGAAAACAACTCTTGGCTGTAGCTAGGCAACTCCAAATATGAGTCATCTTACTGCCGCGCCCGTCATCAACTGATCAACCCCCCACCCCACTGACACACACACACACACACACACACACACACCCACACACACACACACACACACACGCACACACACACACACACACACACGCGCACACACACACACACACACACACACACACACACACACACACACACACACACACACACACACACACAGAGCTTCAGAACCTGTAGTTGTTCAAAGCATTCAAACTGTGCGGCCGTGTGGTTCATCTAATTCCTCCCCGCTGGCTTCTAACCTAGCGTTGAGGTAGAGGTGGAAAGACAGCCCTTATAAGTGACAAACTGTGAGAACATTACCGGTCTGCCCTCAGTTGATAACACCATGACCACAATGTGATGACTGATCACAGCTTGGCAGAGTCACTAATTGTCAGATGGTGGAGTTGGCAGCAAACTAACAGCACTCTTGTTTCTCTGTGGCTTGGTTACGTACAGTAGTTTACAGACGATATCTGTCTTCTTTTTTTTTCATGAATAGATGAAACATTCAAGAGTTTATTAAACTTAATTTATTTCGCGGCCAGATGGCAGTTGGGAAAAACACTGGCAATAGAGATTTCACTTTCAATAAAGTGTAAGTAAGTAAGTTAACGTGACTTACTGTGTGACTTATTTCTATAAATCAGATGATAGGTTCAATTTGACTAAACAGAGAGGAGATTATTTGAAAAGAGGGCAAAGGTCAAAGAACTTGAATGTCACGGTGGCATTAGAGCTGTCAGACGGTCAGATATGTATTTCAGTAAATGCAACTATGCAATATGGTCAGTTGTATTAAACAGATGGAAAACAAGTTATTTTCATTATTAATATTTCTTGAATGTGTGTGTGTGTGTGTGTGTGTGTGTGTGTGTGTGTGTGTGTGTGTGTGTGTGTGTGTGTGGATAGGTCTAGATGAATGTATCAGTGAAAATGATACGCTATAGTTGCTGACTAAGTACAATGTAGTACCGCCCTCTAGTGGACAGAAAAGTAGATTGCGTTCAAAGTTTTTTAATTGGCCATACTCAAAGTAGACATGTTTCGAAATACTACTCAAGTAAAAGTTCTTATTATGCAGAAAATTGGCCTTTGTGACAGATTATTTATTATATATTATACATTACACTATTTGATTGTTAATACTGATGAATCAAATGAACGTATTTACAAATCTGAGGGGTCGACAACATCATTTCTCTAATCTTTGCTTTTTTTGTGACTTTCTATAATTTTTTTTCACAGCTATTTGAATAAATCCCTCTGAAGTTTAAAGGGGACATCTGTCTTTGGAGGATCTGCTAACAGCTCACAGATTGATTTGAAACAAGAAAAGGGGCCCCAACTACACACTGTATTTGTACTTTTTTGTGAAGAGTCACAAGCCAAAAAGGTTTGTAACCACTGGTTTAATATTCAATGCACTGTGTTTGTTTCTTTTTTATGTAAAAAATCATTAATATCTGTAAAAAACGAACTACATCTGCCAGATAAATGTACTTGGGGTAAAAATAAACTAATTTAACATTAGAAGTAGGCCTGTAAAGTAACATAAAATGTAAAATACTCAATTAAAGGGACTCCAAATTGTAGGCTTCTTCAATACAGTACTTGAGTAAATGCACTTCAGTCACCTTTCACCGCTGATCATTTTAAACATTCAACTTAAAAGTAAAGTGTTGAAGTGTCCAAGATGGACCAGTGCTAGTCATTTGTTAGTGATGAGTAATGTTCCCACCTTCCATGCTGTGCTGAGGAATTTTATGTACAGATTCATGTGCCGATTAACAGAGTCAAAGAATACAATTTTAACTGCCTTAACCAACCCTGCACTTAGTGATACCAGATATATACCTCCCAACTCTGGAAACACTGGAACACGCATCTGTACCTGTTTTAATTATTGTGCATAGATGTATATATATGTATGTATGTATGTATGTATGTATGTACAGTGCTGCTCATAAGTATTCATACCCATGCTAAAGTTGACTAAAAAGAGGAATAAAAAAAATCATCTTTTGGAAATTGATCTTAATGCCTTAATTAAAAAAATGAGGAAAAATCCAACCTTTAAGGACACCAATTTGTTTTGTGAATGAATAATGTATTGTAAATAAATAAATGTTCTTCCTTAAAATACAGGGGCCATAATTATACATACCCCTATGTTGAATTCCCATAGAGGAAGGCATATTTTTATTTGAAAGGCCAGTTTTTTTATTCCTCTTTTTAGTCAACTTTAGCATGGGTATGAATACTTATGAGCAGCACTGTATGTATGTATGCATGTTTTGTATGTTCCCTTTATGTAATATGTGGTAGTCAGTATGTCTGTATTTATTTATGTCTGTGTTTGTATGTACCCCTCTTGTAATATGTTATGTGTACTTTTCTATCTGGACCTTGAGAATAAAGTTATATAATAATACATTTTAACGTGTGGAATTTCAACAATTGTACTACTAATCCACTACTGTGCATGTGCCACCTGACTCATTAAGGCCAATTAGTGAGCAGGTGTGTTGACAGGAAGTCTACAAAAACACTGCTGCTGTTTCCTCTGTCCCAGTGTTTTGGTGCGCAGAGAGAAACTCTTATTTGAAATGCGTTTGAAACTAAAGTACTGCTTCGGTGTCCTTCTCATTTACACCATCACAACAATAAATGTAACGTCAGTGGGTTCCTCCCAACCAAACTCCCATTCACTTCGCAATGACAGGAGTAGCGTTTTAACGACCAAAGGCCTCACTCACCCCTCTAACCGAGAGAGCCGAGAGCGGCCACACTTCGACTCAAAGGCGGGAGAAGAGTCGAGAAATCCCCCGTGTTTTCACATCTCAGAAAACAGGTACGGGACACAGACTGAAACCTCTAGAGGGCCTAAACGGACACTCCAACCAAAAATGGCGTCTACTTTAACTCACAAAATCTTCAAAAACCGTGACAAAGCGAAGCGAAGCGAGGGGGAGTGGATGTTTGCGTCCCTTAACGCTCCAAATGAAGACTGTAGCAAAGGGGACATTGAGCATGTCACCCCCGGCAAGTTTTATATTACTGGTCAACTGGAGACAAACCCTTATGTGGGTTACCAGGCAGATTCTGCCGTTTCAGGTAAGCTACGTGGGGGGCTTCCCACAATGTCTACTTCCTCTACTTTGATGTTTTTAGTCGTAAGCTAACACCGAATTCATCTTTTCACCATCAACTGTATATTTGCAACAAATCTGCCGATTATTTTCTCGATTAATCGATGTTAGAAAATGGTGAAAAATGGTCTGTCCCAGTTTCTCAAAGTCCAATGTGATGTCTTTAAAATGCCTTGTAAGATATTCAGTTTGAGCAATAAAACAGAGATAAATATGATAAGAAATATGGCTTGCAGCACATAATTGACAATACAAACAGCACATTTTTTGAACTCGTATAATTTATTTTTGTATATTGGTTTTGAGATAATTATCTAACATGTTGAGGTACAGTAAGTATTTGACAGCTGACAGTATTCCATTCAAATGCAGCTGTTACCACTACCCATCTATACACATTATGATACCTACTAGAGGTATTTTTTTTTTTTTTTATGTCAAGCCTCTATAAAAGGAAAGAAAATGGAGCCAAGACCCTGTAGGCCTATTCCAGAAATCAAAAAACAGGTAGAAAGTTTCAACAAAACGTCCTTGCATATTCTTTCACTGAATCTGAAATCAAAGTTGCAGTGAGAGCTTCTTCCTTTACCGGGAGACCCAACTATTGCTTCATGTTCTATACGTATAAAGACACTAACTCTGTATTCTCCATTGTAAGTTCTGAGGTGATTTGTTTTTGTTCACCAGGTCTGGCTCAGGGAGGCCAGGAGAGGACCAGAGGCCAGGAGAGGACCAGAGGTCAGCGGCTCCGCGGCTCCCAGGAGAGCTGGCAGAGGCTGCAGCCCCTGGTGGAGTGTGGAGACGCCGCCATGACCCTCACTGTCAGGAAGAGACGAGCTGTACAACTCCAGCTGGACAGAGGTAAGGCTACAGCTTCTCATTTTACAAATACTCCAGCTCGATGTCTGGGATAGTGACATTCTTCCACATAGCTTGAATTTGGAGATATACCACACTAGGGGTGAGGGTTGTGTGCTTTTCTTTTCGCATGGTTTCTATATTTGCGCGTTTGTGTATTTGGTTGTGTTTGTATTTGCAGCGCATTTGCTAAATGCTGCGTGGCTGTTGTCAAATTAATGATGTTTTCTTAATTTGCTTATGTTTTGTCTATTTGCGTGTATTTCATTTAGTTGCAGTAAGTCGGACACCGTAAAAAGTAAAACGCAATTCAAATCAACTCGGCACCCGTGTATTGTGAAAGAATCGTATCGGGACAAAAGCATCATCCCAGCCCTGTACCACACAGTATCATAGCAGCTGGAATCTATTTTCCCATTGCTTTTGTCACAAGACTGAAATGAAGGTTTTGGTTTGGTGTCTTTCTGTCTCAGTGAATGAGTCATCCGTGCCCCTGTCCCGGCTGCCGCCGCAGTGTGGCTACTCTGTTCAGACCACATGGAGAGACCTCAGTCTGATGGCTCAGTATGATGCCTGCCATGTCACACAGGAGGTATGGGATCCACACAATATATAGTTTAGCTTGTACTGGTACTGTGAAGGCGCTATATAAATAAAAGTTGTTATTGTTACTGGCTCAGGCGCATTTTGAGGATCACAAGTTGTTGGAAATCTGACCCTGAATCTGGACTAGTTCAGCGTTTGTTTCTGATGTTCATATGGCTGATTTCTAATCCCAGCCTGTTGTTGATCCCTGTCTTTACAGTGAGAAAAATCGTTCCCTTGCACCAAACACAATCTTTTTTTATGCCTCCGCACCATCTGTGGCATTATGTTTTTGTCTGTTAATTCTTGTGAATGTGATATCGCAGGACCCCCTGGAGGGAATTTCTTTAAATTTGGCACAAACGTCCACTTGGACTCAAGGATGAACTGATTTAGATTTTGGTGGTGGTCAAAATTCCTGCTCTAATTTTGGCAACATTTCACACGAAGGTGTAAAAGGATGAAGTGATGACATTTTATATCTCAAAGGTCAACTTCACTGTGACATCATAATGTTCTGCAAAATTGCTTTTCTGGACATTATTCAACGGCATAACTCAAGACATAGAACAGAAGGGGACATTGTGACCATATTTCACATTTGGTCGGATATAGGGCTGCACGATATGATGAAAATATCTAATTGCGACTATTTTGACTGATATTGCGATATGATTCACGATATTGGAGGGAATGATCGTTTTTGGATCATTATTCTCATTATCATTGAAAATTAACATTGAAAGAAATTAAAATGATTTATAGTGTGATTTTTGCAAGGATCTGTACCAAACAAAGATTTTTTTCTTTAGTCTATAGGATTTTTAGGCCGGGACATCTCTGCAGCACCACGATACTTTATTTTAGAATGGCTTGACACATATTTTGCCATTAACAAATATTGCACCCCCCTGCGATTTGCATATTGCACTAGTCCATATTGCATAATTGTGCAGCCCTAGTCGGATACTGAATTGGAGAAACTAATCTTAAAACTGTGGGGTGTGTGTGTGTGTGTGTGTGTGTGTGTGTGTGTGTGTGTGTGTGTGTGTGTGTGTGTGTGTGTGTGTGTGGCCAAAAAATGCACTTAATACCTGTTTATTAAATGCTTCAAAGTCTTCTCTACATGTATTATGAGTCTGGTTAGACATGGATGTAAACTGCAACTTGACTGGTTGGCAGAGGCATACAACCACATGGCGGTAATTCTAGTTATTAACGGGGTTAACGTGCATCATACATTTCAGCTGAAATGACTCAGTACACTCTTATGTCAGCTAGACTAGATAACCAGGGACTTTCATGAGTCAACTGGATTGCTGACGTATAATTTGAATGCTTATTTATTGGGAAAAGCTTGTTTCTTAATTATAGATATGTCTTCTCTTATCTAATGGGTGTAAAAGAATGCTGTTTACAACATGTGTTCAGGATGACCGTTTTGTGTTGCCTCTGCTGTGGAGGGGGACTCCGGTCAAGATGTCGTGCCCAGCCTCTCAGATCTGGCCCGTGGCTGTGGGCCCGTCCTCCCTCTGCTGCTCCCCGCTCGGTATGACTGTCAGAGTGCAGGGACTCCATGCTGCAGAGGATCTGAGGATAAACGGTAAATACAAAATCAACATTTCACTTTTCATTTTATTTGCGCCAAGGTTGTACTAGTTAATTTTGACTTTTCAGTCCTTTTTAAGTTAGTTTGTTTATTGTGAAAGTAGGTTGCAGCAAAAATCAACAGGCATTTTTCACGACATGAGACAAGAAAACAGAACAACAATGAACTCATTTTTTGACATATAGACATCACTACAGATAGCATAGACCAAGGTACTCATACATGGGGGGTGGAGGAAGTGTCCAGACCGGCTGGGAAAAGAACAGAAACAAAATAAGAACCTTGTTACCGTGCAGGACCGTCATTCATTAAGAAAGTTGATGGCCTGTGGAACAAAAGAGAACTTGGATCCGTTTTTTTTTTTCAAATTCCCTCTGCACGCAATAGGATAGCGCTACAACCAACCAGAGCAAGAAGAAGGTAGCGAAGCTAGTTGATAGATTCAACTTTTGCCGTATCCGGTCGGCAAAACTCCGAACACATCTTCCTTTTTTAAGAATGACTTCAGAGCCGTTCTTTGTTCTTTTCTCAAAGAAAAGCTTAACTCCAAGTCTAAAAGAAGACTGCTGTTCCCAGCAGCAGCAGCCATAAGCCCGCCCACCAACTCTATACACGATGTGATTGGCCTGAATAGAGTTTGGTTTTTCCAGCTCACAAGCCAACGGAGAGTTGCTAGACGACCCTGGCTGCAAATTACATTTGCTGCCGCTAGAGTGCTTCTAGATTTCTAGGCTACGTCCAGATTTGCTTTTTAGTTTGTTTACTTTTTATATATTTCTCATTGCTTATTTTCTGCTTACAACCCTGATTAGCACTAACTCGGTTCACTCTAATGATTTTCTACCTCTATGGTTTCCTAGACTTTTTTTGTTTTTATAAATATGAATATATATATTTTCCCTACAGTGAGAGGAGAATGGACCCCTTTGGTGGTGTTGGCTGAGCGCTGTGGCTACACTTTGGACATACAGGATGCAGAGATTGTTATCACTGCTCCATTCATCACATGTGGCATCACAGTAAAGGTGAATTTCAGAAAGTCACCATTTAAGGAAAAAAAATATAATTTCCAGTACATGAAAGAGCACAGAGTATGTTCCTAATGTCCCGTAGCACTTTTCTCCTAATATCTGTTGAAACGTTTGTTAATCAATACTAATGACTCGCTCAGCAGTTAGTGTCTGGTGTTGCTTGATATTTAAAAATCTTGTTTGTATTTATGTAAAATGTAAACGTGTTGGAGGAAGTACAACATCTGAGGGACTCCAACTATCTTTAAGAAATGATCATCAGCAATTAATACAAATATTAATAAAAAGCCATAAATGAAATATCCACTAATCAATTTACAGAAGTTATCCATAAAATTGAATATATACAGTGTATATATGAGAGAGAGAGAGAGAGAGAGAGAGAGAGAGAGAGAGAGAGAGAGAGAGAGAGAGAGAGAGATTTATTTATTTATTTATAATGAATATATGTTTGCAGCATGTCTAAATACTGAGTTCAGACATTTACTTTCTTATGTGTGGTTATTTTCTATTCAGTCTCACACAGAAAACCTCTCGTCTTTTTTCAGGATGGAAAATACACGCTTTCTCTTCAGATAGGAGAGAAGCCATTCACACTGGCCTGTCCTGTCTCTCCCCCTGAAGAACTCCCACTGACCCCTCAGCCTCTGGCCGACGGCCCTCCTCCTCTAACCAGAGGGCCAACAGAGCATGTGCCAGAGCCTTTTCCCTGGGCTCCTCCTTTCTACCTGGCCCCGCCTTACTATCCCCACCCTACATATCACCGCACGTATCCTCGCTCTGGTGGACACGATCCAAATAACCCTCCTACTCCCTCATCTCCGACTCCTCAGCCTGCATTTGTTCCACAGCCTCTCCCTCTTCTTGACCACTACCCCCACCAGATTCCTGTGAGGGAGTCTTATAAACATTTCAGTGTCCACGGCTCTCTTTCATTAACCGATGATACGGAGGATTCAAGTCGGGTGTATCCAGATCTGCAACAAAAGCAAGAAACTTCCACCCTAGGTGTCTCTGAGAGTGCTGCACGTTCTCCCTCCTCAGATACAGGCTTTCCGATTCAAGTTGAACCTCCTCTCCAGCCCCCCAGCCATGCCTTCAATCCATACTATCACTACTACCATCACCCTAAAATCCCTCTTCCTGGCCAACCTCAAGACCCTGATCCTGAGGTGCCTAGAGAACCCTCTCTAAATAATCCTCATAACCCTGAATATCCTGCGTTGCCGCCCAACGCGCCGCAGTCTGAGGCTCTCCGCAGAGTTGACTCACGCCAGTTCCTTCAGCCCAGGACCGAGGCTGCCGCTCACCCTCACACCCTTCCAACAAGTCCTCCCAAAACCTCTGCACCTTATACACCTCCTCCTCCACAGCCCTATCCATACCACTACTTCTACTACTTTCCACATATTGCTCCGGGCGAGGCCAAAAGATTGGCTCTTTTCAAACCTGACACATCTACAAAAACACGTTTGTCTGATGATCAAAACACAAAGCCGAGCGCGTTTGTTCAGCCACTTCCTCGCTCGTCACACGTTCATGACGATCAGCCAGATAATAGTATTCACTTTCTAAAAAATGGCCCAGAAGGGATCAAACATCCACTTTTATCTGAAAATGATGCTATTAATAACGATAATGTAAAAGCAGAGCTGGATGACAAAAATAATCACTCTGCCCCTGTGAGTCCAGCCGTCCAGCCTCCCCTCCCTCCCCCTCCCCCTCCTGGACCAGACGCTGTTGCAGTTCCTGCTTCTGATCCACCCTCCTTCCCCACTCCATCACCCAACCATAATCTTCCTCCTCACCCGTACTACTACTACTACTACTACCACCCTTATAATTACTACTATCAGACGTTTTATGGACCCGACAATCACGCGTCGCCAACTTTATCCAAAGAAGCTTTGGACCCACTGCTCCAAGCATCTTCCTCCCCGCCACAGCAGCCGTCCTATCGCAAACCTCCGCCCACAAAGTCGATGCCTGATGTTCACAATGGCCCCCTCCACCCTTACTACTATTATTACCACCACTACCACCAGCCTCAAGTGTCTGTACACAGCCAGGAACTACATCCTGCAGGCAGTATGCACTCTGAAGGAGAAGCATCAAAAGCAGAATCTCTGCACCCGTCAGACTCTTACAAGAGCTGGGTGGATTGGCTGGTTCGTGCCGCTGAAGCAGGATATCCCAGCATCCCTCAGCCAATGCACAGCCCCTCTCATAGCCTCGATTCCCATGCTATCACTCAGCAACATCTGTATGATGTTTTTGGGCATCCTGGTGGAGAAGAAGCAGAAGAGAGGCCGGATCGTGAAATGAAAGGTGATTTTAGAAATTCCAGCAGCTATCAAGTCTTGTGGTGCTGATGTATAAAGTTTATGTATTTTTGAGACGTAGCTTTTAGTGTTAGTGTCGTGACTTCAGATCACCACAAGGGGGCAGAACATTATCTACAGCCTGTAACTAGACACCTGTATGGAAAACCAATTCTGAATGTATGAATCTGTCCTCTCTTATGCTGCTGAATAGAAGCATTCAAGTAAAACCGGCTTTCCTGTCTTTGTTTCCACTCTGCGCTCAGATCACCTCAGGGCCAACCCGTCCGCTCCCTCTGCCTCGCCCTGTGCCCTTGGCCCTGTGTCAAATTTCGACTGCAGCGCTGCTTTGGGCTGCTGCTCATACTCTGTGAAGGGTGAGTCTCTCCCAAAACGGATCCCGTCAACACACGGCATGACAAATTAATTGACAATGAATAAAATCAGAAAATTGATTGATTGATTGATTGATTGATTGATTGATTGTGTGGGCTTTCAGGCTAGAAGCCAGCGCCAAAAAAAAAAACTTAGTTTGATTCAAATCGAGCCTTAATATTAAAGTGTAGACAAAAATAATTGATTTCACTGTGGTCAAGATCGTGTGTGTGTGCGTGCAGACTGTACGATGGGACAGCATTTCATCTTTCCGGTGCCTGACTCTGTGTTGGAGCCCACAGTGGCCCCCCCTGCTCATCCCTCTGAGCTCCGTAATGTGTCCTGCACACTGCAGAAGCTGAACTCTGACCCCGACATCTACGCTGTCCCTCTGGATGGCTGTGGAGTAACCAAACATGTAAGGAACGCTTGTACGTCTACCACGTAATGTAGAGCCGCTGTGACGATGCTTGGTGAAACTTTATTGTGGCCAAATGGAGTGATGCTCTGACTGAGCTCACTTCTGATCCCTTGCAGTTAACAGGACACACATGCATCACATTGTTGTTGGCTCTGTGAAATGATGTAAATCATTTCTCCAATATTATATTCTTGTAAGGTGTTTGGTCAGACAGTGGTTCATCTGTTGGAAGTCCATGGTATCTATTCTCCTCAACAAGACCCCAGTTCTGTGCATGGGAACACTCCTGTCAGGTAAGGCATTACTGTTTTTATAAAATAAATGAACTTCAGAGTAAGATATTAACTTTATTTTAAAAGGGCATCTTTAGCCACCATCTATTTTTGGGCATGTTTTGTTTTCTCTCTTGTTCAGCTATGAAGTCCAACATTTGCATTGCAAACATTGGACTAGTGGTTAGCCCTCAGCTGTAGGAGTTAGATTTAGTCTGAAACCATGTCGGTAATTTGGAAGTGTCTTTTTCAGGCTGGCTTATTTTTCTGTTGGGTGTAAATTATTTCTACCGCTTTTTAGGTATTTCTTTTCTCATCCAGAACATACTACAAAAAAATCCACAGCTACGGACTTCCACAAAGCATCTGTCACTACCCGATGTGAATCGAGTGCAGATGGGAGTTGCGCGTGCGTCACTTTGCGACAAGCAGGTGTTGGAGCTTCGCAAAGGACGACTTGTGCAGATATAATGCTCACGTCTGCACTCGACTCACATCGGGTAGTGACAGACCTGTGTCTTACTGAAATTTGTGAAATCCATAAAATAATAAACTTTTCTCATTACAAACAATAACAGAAGATGGAAATCATTTAAAAAGCCTTTTAAAGCTAAGCTTAATGCAATCGGTCAAAAGCAACAAAATAACGTATTTGTAAATATTGATATCACAGGAATTTTCAAGCTTTCAAATGGCGTTTGGCCGGGAGGTGGAGTTGATGCCCTGACCTCGATTACAACCCGGGCTTATTTTATTTTCATTTCTTATGGTTAGGGGCATGAAAACACAAAATGGAAGAAAATTAAATTGTACAAAAAACAATCCCTATAATGTGTAGTACCTCTCCTGTTACAGTTAAATGTAACCGGTAGTTACAGATGTATGCAGTTGTCCCAAATTCACGGTTTCACAATCTCAAAGTGTCAACTACCGATACAGAAGTTCCTAAACTAACTGGAATACAGAGCTGTAGATGTGTTGGTCATCAGTCAGGAGAATGCTGCTGGCGTCACTCGCAGCAGCTGCTCACAAAACCTCACTGGATAATATACGCAGACACATCTCCACCTCCAAAGATGCAAAGCAAAAAGAGGGGATGGATAAATGTACATAAAATGAAACCTAAAAATAAACAAGGTTCGACACATAGCTCTATGAAATGATGCCTGTGTCAGAGATGCTCAGCGTAGTTTGGGATGTTGACACAATTGTTTGTTGAGATTTGTGTTCATCAGCGACTGTCTTCGGTCCGTCCGCTGCCCGTGTTGCTCCATAGGTTGATGGTGGAGTGTCGCTCCTCCCCGGGGTGTCGGGGTGAAGTCAGGCTCCATGTGATGCATCCTCCTC